>NC_138172.1:19711298-19921298 GCF_964165515.1 Mesoplodon bidens
CCTGGGATGTGTCAAGTCAAGTTACTGTAAAAATCAAAGTCGTGGCTCAAACATTTAGTCTTCACCCCCTCGCCAATTTTTTTTTTAAACCTGGATTCATTCAGTTGGGTTTTTTTTTTTAATTTTTTTAAACTTTTTACTGGAGTATAGTTGATTTACATGTTGTGTTACTTTCTGCTATACAGCACAGTGAATCAGACACATACATAGAGGATTCATTCAGTTTTAGTCTGTAACACCACCATTTGTTTCTAGAAGGTGAAAATTGTTTGTGAACCTACTGTCTTTGAAGGAAATATTGCCTCAGTGTCTGAAGACATGATTTTTCGTAGTCTAACGTGCGCCCCTGTGGTTGGCACCCTTTCCTGTATCCATTCTTGCTCTGCATCGAATCCCCTCACTCTCTTCCTTTCCAGAGATGCGACTGGGTTTCTGTTCGCAACCTCCTAGCTCAAAAGCTTTCCTCCAACCCTGGTGTTGGCGGGGAGGAATCCCAAAAGGCTGGAAAAGGGAAAAAAGTGGGCAGAGAATTGGAAATGAGGGGTGGAAACTAACTACTCTTGATAAAGAAAAATTCTTTACAGTCACAGGAATGCGTAACAGACAGACAAAATACCTTCAAACTATGCAAATCTGTGTTTATCTCAGAGAATTCTGCAGGGAACAAATCCGCAGCATTAGCAATTATGACTAAGCTCAGAAGTCCTCCTCCTAACCAGTCATACTTATAAACATCAATATAGCTTAGAGCTTTATGTTAAAATGTTTTTCTCCTATTTCTTTTAAGAGTTATTTATTTAACATGCTTTTATTATCCTAGATGATGTGATTTGGGAAGAAAGCATTATCAGCTCAGTTATCAGCTCAGTTTCCTTCCCAGTTGTTGAGCGAATTGAGCTATCCTAGTAGTTTATGAAGTAAGAGGCGTTCAGTGGAGAGCTCACTGCTGTTCAGATTGAGCCACTTCTGAAACGTGGCTACCCAGGCAAAAGGGATTGACAGCTTAGCATTTATGCGGCAAATGTATTGGAATAACACGGCAAGCAGCAGAATCAGACGCCTTCACACGCTGCCACTTCCCAGCTAGTACCTTTGTATCTGCTCAATTTTTTGAGAAACGAGATGCCTTAACTCTTCACTCCATGTTGCTTGCTCAGGCTGATTTGGGTGAATAGAGTACCTCAAGTGATGACTTTGGAAGGTAGCCGGTGTTTGTTATATGCATTATAAGTAATGTGTATTCTGTCATTCATTCATCCACTTGCGCATCTGTTACTGACTGTCAGTAATAGGCTAGGTCCTGGCAGATCTGGGCACCTTCGTAGCTGAGTATTCCTAACTCTTAAACATAGTGCCGATGTGATCATGTTCGAATAACGTCAGATATAACCTTGTCAAAACAACCAGTCTGTGGGATGTCCTTGGAGTACACTGTTAATCTGTGACTATTTTCTAATGAGCTTGATGATAAATTAGATGCTGGTGGCTCACAAAGCACCACTGGGTGAGGGGTTGACTCTGTCCCATGCAGTCATTGACTCATTTATTGAGCAAATGTCCACTGGGCACGACTACGTGTCGCTGTGCCACGTGCCGGATCTTCTCCCTTTGACTTGCTGGATGATTTTAGAAGCTTGTCTAAACCTCAGTGTTTTTTTGCTCTATGTCTTTTACCCAGACACTTCAAATCCTCATTTTGCTCACAGCCTTCCCATCACTGGCATTGATTGTACTTTACTTCTCCATCCCACGTCTCCTTCCCTCTCTACCCAGCATAGAGCTGATAACTAACCTCTTCAGTGGTGCACTCCCTGCATCTCTCTCCCTTATCCCTTCTTCCTCCACTCCTTGGACCTTGGCAACTCCCAACTCCATTTTCCATCAACTCCACTGCGCTTCCTAAGCTAATGAGTGCTGCTGGTGGTTCTCTCAAAACCATGCTGAGTACACAGCTCTGCATTCTGGCCTCAACTCAGCAAGCCCTCCTGGGCTCAACAATCCCAGGGGTTGTGGTTTTAGAGTCCTCTCATTCACCACATTGACTGTACAGGAACTGGCCCACTACACTTGAGCCTCTGATCTACCTTCATTTGATCTCAGCAGATACTCTAATTCCTCTTTTACTATAAAAATGGTGGTCATGTGACTTGCTAAACTTCCCTTCTCTAAACTCAGAATCCTCAGCCTGTTTTTCTCTTTGATCACCTCCTTAGTCTTCGAAGAGAAGGGATTCTCAGTTTATTGAGCAGCTGCCATGGTTCAGGCAGTGTGATTGCTGGCTCACGTCTGCATCTTTGCATTGCCCGTGACCCCATTCATTCATTCATTCATTCCACAAACCTTTGCTGAGTGGTTGCTCAGTATTCAGTACGATTAGACTTTAGTGAAGCAATGATAGATACTTTTAGCCTAGTGGGAGGAGGAGTTTGGTCTTTATCATAAAGGCATGTGACCTTTGGCCAACATAAAAATAAAGTACATCTGGAGTACTTAGGATGAAACAAATATCTAAATAAATATCTTAAGGTAACATTTGATCTGGGTTTCACAACATTCATAGGAGTTTATTAATTAAAGTAGTTGGAAAAGGGCATCTGAGAGGGAGGGAACAACGTACGTAGAGATATGACAGAGTAAAGCATGTTTGGAAAACAGCAGGTAACATGGAGTAGTGTGGGTGAGTGGAGGGGGACAGCAGGAGAGACGTCTGGGAAGTTACACAAGGGCCCTGTTACTTCCAAGCAAAGGAAGTAGGATTATCCTTTGAGGACAGGCGAGCTTTGGGACGTTGGCAGGCAAGGGAATGACTCCGCCAGATTGGGTTTTGTTTTGAATGATGCTTGTGAGGGTAGCAGAAGGTTCCTTGGGTATTGCAGGAGAGGGATGATGAGGGCTGGATGGCCATGATGATGATGAAAAGAATGAGGATAAACTGGTTGGGTATGTAAGACTAAAGATGACCACATCTTCGT
This sequence comes from Mesoplodon bidens, assembly GCF_964165515.1. Classification (NCBI taxonomy): domain Eukaryota; kingdom Metazoa; phylum Chordata; class Mammalia; order Artiodactyla; family Ziphiidae; genus Mesoplodon; species Mesoplodon bidens. Next base: position 19,714,271 of record NC_138172.1, read on the forward strand.
GGTCAACTTAGTGGTCAACTGAGTGTCAAAGAAGATGACAGTGATGTTTTCCTGATCAGGAAAATTAGCAGGTTTGAGGAAAGAGTGTACAGTTTGGGACATGTTGAGTTTTGGGGACATCTGATGGACTTTGAGTGGTGTGAATAACCAATAAAGGAGAGAAGTAGTTCTTGGGAGTCCAGTCTGGAGTAATCACTGCGTTAAGCGGGGGTGAAGCGTATACGGAGGGCACAGGGGAACTTAAGGAACAGCAGCACTGAATGTGTGGATGGAGATAGTGAAGTCTTCCCCCAAAAATAAATAAGTAAAAGACCAAGGAGGTGAAGGGTTACAGAGTCCAGCAGCAAATCGGGGGGGGTGCCGTGTGGTCTCAGAGAAAGTATCGGAGAGGTTTCAGAGTGGCCTTAAATGCGAGGCGTGTCAGAGAACCTCTGGTCTGTGGGGTTTCGCAGTGTTCCTGGCTGTGTTCTGGCGCCGCCTGCATCCTCATCCCCCAGCCTGCCTGCAGTCAACGTTGCCTCCCGGGTTCTACCCCAGCCTTGCTGCCCTGGCTCTGGGTGAAGTACTGAATTCTAAACCGCTTCAGAGCTTAGGAATTAACTGTCCTAGCCTGGAGAATTGAGAATCCACAGTGCAGAGAGCTGCAAGTAGAAGACAAAATCGTGGAGAGGACATCCTTTCAAGACACTTACTGAGCAGGGGAAAGAGGCTGAAGGGTGGACACAGGAGGAGAAAAAGGGTAACCCGGAAATGACGGTCTCGGGGCAGAGTACCTAGAACGTAATTATAGGCTAAAATGAGGGGACCACTGGGGACAGTGGGGTTGACGTTGGAGGGACGGGAGTTGGTGGAGGGCATGGATTGAAGAGGGAAGGTAGAAGGTGAACAACCTCTTCCTCTCAGAAGGGGAGGAGGAGAGGGCAAGAGGATGAAGATGTTTGATGTTGGGCAGGGGAATTCCCTTTTGCCTTCTCCATCATCTTATCGTACTCAACTTCTCTAAACTGCTTGAAATCGCCAACCACCCCTTCCTTCTTGAAACTGCCTTCTGACTTCTATGTCACTCTCTGTGGTTCTGCTTCTGATGTCCCTCTGTGGTGGACAGAGAGAGATTGGATGACTCTGATGTGCACATGTTTGTCCACCAGCTTGATATGTGTGTGTGTGTGTGTGTGTGTGTGTATAATACATTAATTTTCCCTGACCTTTAGTGTTTTCTTCTCAAAATGGGGGTTAATACGTACTCCACAGGATAGTTGTGAGGACAAGAAGTTAGTGGTCAGATAATGTCACTCTTCCTGTTTTCTAAATACAGGAATTGCCTATGGTTTGTTTGGAGGATCCCTCCCGGCCCCTCTCAATCTTACCCACTCCGTTTGAAGTGTTAGCCATGGACTCGTGACTCCCCCATCACAGCTCTTGTTTTCACTTCTGCTTCTCTCCTGAGAACAATCTCGTTCCCTCGCTTGGCTGTTCTTACAAGAACATCATTATTCTCCTGATCATCTGGGCTGGAAATCAGAGAAGCTTACTGATGCCTCCTCAATTCCTGTAACCAGACAGCTCCCAGGTCTTTGGTTCTAGCTGCACCATATCTCATTCATTCATTCATTCATTCATTCATCCATCTGATAGACAGTGAATTATTTATCAAATTGCCTTGTACCATGTGAGGTACAAGATGTCATCCCTGGCTTCCAGTTAAGCATGCAGAACATTACAAGACAGTGTAATGATTGCTCTGCAAGGGTTCAGTATAAAACTTGAGGGCTTCCCTGGCGGCGCGGTGGTTGGGAGTCCGCCTGCCGATGCAGGGGACACGGGTTCGTGCCCCGGCCCAGGAAGATCCCACATGCCGCAGAGCGGCTGGGCCCATGAGCCATGGCCGCTGAGCCTGCGTGTCCGGAGCCTGTTGCTCCGCAGCGGGAGAGGCCACAACAGTGACAGGCCCGCGTACCGCAAACAAACAAACAAACAAACAAACAAACAAACAAAAACTCGATGAGACTCTGTGCCTGAATGCCTATCCCAGACTTGATGGTGAGGAGGGTCTGTAAAAGCTTCTTAGCTTGAGCTGAGTTTTGAAGTTCTGTAGGACTTAGCTCCATGAAGGTTCACTGCAGAGACTTAGAGGTAGAGGGAACATGTGTGTGGAGGTACAGAGGCATTCAAGGCCGTCGTTGAGCATGGCCACAGTGTAGGTGGGGAAGGGGAGGAGAGGAGACTGGAAAGAGAGAGGGAGAAACAGAGACAGAGAGAGAGAGAGAAAAGAACAGGTACACTGGTACAGCCAGATCATGAAGGGCTGGGTGCCTAGCCCAGTGCTATGCAGTAGAAATAAAATGAGAGCCCCCCTAAGGAATTTACAATTTTCTTTGAGCTACATTAAAAATGTAAAAAGAATCAGGTATATATTGGAAAAGTATTTTATTTAACCCAATTCAAAATATCATCATTCTAACCTGTAATCACTATTTAAAATTTATGAAAGACACATTTTACATTCTTTTCTTACATACTAAATCTGAAAAATCATCTCAGTTTGGATATTAAAATTTCATCAGAAATACTTGGTCTGTACTTAAATTTCGCAGAACTTCCAGCTGAGAAGGTAGATGAAGATATTCATTCATATGTATACATATGTATATGTATGACTGATTCACTTTGTTATAAAGCAGAAACTAACACACCATTGTAAAGCAATTATACTCCAATAAAGATGTTTAAAAAAATAAATAAAATAAAATAAAAAATAAAGCAAGGGTTGACAGTTTTTTTTCTGGAAAGGGCCAGAGAGTAAGTATTTTCCACTTTGCAGGCCACACAGTCCCTGTCCCAGTAACTCAGAGCTGTAGCTCCCTTGTACCACAGATGTAACCAGAAACAAGACACTAACATGTCTCGGGCACGACTGAGTGACTGCCAGTAAGACTTTATTTACAAGACAGGTGGCAGCGGGATTTGGCCCACAGGGCTGTAGTTTGCTGACCCTTGCTTGAAAGCACCATCCCTGGAAGACCGTATCCTTCCCACGGCTTCATTTCAGTCCTACCTACATCCGCTGAATGCTGAATCGTTTCCACCAACCAAAGTATCTTTGCAGAGCTACAGACCTGGACTCCTACAACCTTCTGGACATTGCTGGACATTTCTTCCGTATGTGCTAAAATAACCTCAACTTTGTGTCAGACTGAGATCATCTATTTCTTCCTCCATCCAAACCCCAAGTCAGCGGTTTTCAAACAGAGGTCGCTTTTCAAATCAAGAATTAGCTCATCATCTTCCTTCTCTTTTATTTCCCCCATTACCAGTTCCCATCCACTCTACCTACTATTCATTCATTCATTCATTCATTCATTGCTTAACCAATACAAGCTTGTATTATTATTTACATCATCTCACTTCATTTATTTTTTTAACATCTTTATTGGAGTATAATTGCTTTACAATGCTGTGTTAGTTTCTGCTTTATAACAAAGTGAATCACTTATACATATGTCCCCATATCTCTTCCCTCTTGTGTCTCCCTCTCTCCCACCCTCCCTATCCCACCCCTCTAGGTGGTCACAAAGCACCGAGCTGATCTCCCTGTGCTATGTGGCTGCTTCCCACTAGCTATCTACCTTACGTTTGGTAGTGTATATATGTCCGTGCCTCTCTCTCGCTTTGTCCCAGCTTACCCTTCCCCCTCCCCATGTCCTCAAGTCCATTCTCTAGTTGGTCTGTGTCTTTATTCCCATCTTACCCCTAGGTTCTTCATGACCTTTTTTTTTTTTCTCTTAGATTCCATATATATGTGTTAGCATACGGTATTTGTTTTTCTCTTTCTGACTTCACTCGGTATGACAGACTCTAGGTCCATCCACCTCACTACAAATAACTCAATTTCGTTTCTTTTTATGGCTGAGTAATATTCCATTGTATATATGTGCCACATCTTCTTTATCCATTCATCTGTTGATGGACACTTAGGTTGCTTCCATGTCCTGGCTATTGTAAATAGAGCTGCAATGAACATTTTGGTACATGACTCTTCTTGAATTATGGTTTTCTTAGGGTATATGCCCAGTAGTGGGATTGCTTGGTCGTATGATAGTTCTATTTGTAGTTTTTTAAGGAACCTCCATACTGTTCTCCATAGTGGCTGTATCAATTTACATTCCCACCAACAGTGCAAGAGGGTTCCCTTTTCTCCACACCCTCTCCAGCATTCATAGTTTCTAGATTTTTTGATGATGGCCATTCTGACTGGTGTGAGATGATATCTCATTGTAGTTTTGATTTGCATCTCTCTAATGATTAATGATGTTGAGCATCCTTTCATGTATTTGTTGGCAATCTGTATATCTTCTTTGGAGAAATGTCTGTTTAGGTCTTCTGCCCATTTTTGGATTGTGTTGTTTGTGAACCCCTGCTTTAGAGTTTGGGAATCCTGAGTGTGGAACTCTAGGCAAGATGAAAGATTTCAGAATGAGCAGAGGAAGTCAAGCTCATTGAAAGGAGTGAGCAGGAGCCACCCAGATATGTAGGCAGAGAAGCACCGTGAGCAGGAAAACCTGGAGGCAAAGAAGAGAGATTTTTTTTTTTTTTTTTTCCCAGAGAGAGACGATGTGAATGACAGTGTCATGTGCTGTCAGGGGGTCAAGTGAGGTAAGGATTGAAAAGTGTCAATTGAATTTAGCAACTCCAGTCGCATTAGCCACTGCGGTAGGACTATTTGGGGCAGAAGCCAGCTTAGAGCGGGCTGAGGACCCTGCGGGGAGGACGAAGGGGAGGGGATGAGGTCTAGTTCTGTCCCTCAGCAGGCAGGAAACGGAAAGAGCGCGGGGGGAGCCGAGACCCTTGAGGTTGAGGAAACCTGTTTTACGATCGCCATGCGTACGTGTCAGGAGCGGGAGGGTACAGCCTTGACAGCAGAAGAGGGAGTCATGATGGAGCATGTGCTCAGGAGTCAGGGCAGAAGGGAGGGAGCCCCCAGCCCTCTTGTGATTCCCACTCTTACTGCCTCTGTCAGTACGGAACTCAAGCTTCCTAATTTGCCCCCTGGTCTCCTTGCTTCAGCCGCATCCTGCGTACTTCCATCAGATTTCTCTTCCTAAAGTATTCCTTTAGTCCCAGCCCTTCCCTGCTCCCAGCTCAGTGAAGGTTCCACCTCCTGTCTTCCCTTCCAGGCTTGGCCGCTTCCATTTCCAGGCACCTCTCCTCCTATTTGCTTGTGAGACGCTCTCCCTCACCCTTCTCATTCCCACCCTCATGAAACACAGCACTCCATGACAGGGCGTCACCTAAGCTTTGCCTAACCTTGACCCATCACAGTTGCTCGGTTCACTAGTATTTACGTAGTAGGAATGCGAGCAAAAATCACAAGTCATTAACATTTTAAGTCATATTATAAATTTATTATCGAAAAAGAACTATAACTCATTGCTTTGATGCAGTGCACATTCCATAGAACTGTTTTCTTAAGTGTGATGCTACCAACGTCAGGGACCAGATAATTTTTGTGCTGCGGCCTGTGCTGTGCCTTGTAGGATTTTAACAACGCTCATCCCTGGTTTCCCAGTAACACCCCTTCTTCCTAGTTGTGACAACCAAAGGTGTCCCCAGCCATTGCCCGATGTCCCCTGGGTGAGGCTAGGGGGGCGAAATCACCCCCTATTGAGAACCGCTGCCGTGGAAGGACAGTGTTAGGCAGAATTTTTCTCCCCTGATGTTTTCCATTATTCCAGATGTATCCTTTCCCCTCATACTTTGCATTTTTAATAGTTGGACCCAAGGGAAATTATCCTGAAGATGTATCTTATTCCAGGCAGTAATAAATGGAAAACACCCATTTTTGACTGCTTACCAAGTTAATAGTGCCTCTATCCTATTCCATCTAACAATACAAGCAATTTATAAAAATCAAAATAGGTGCTCCAGGGCTTCCCTGGTGGCGCAGTGGTTGAGAGTCCGCCTGCCAATGCAGGGGACATGGGTTCGTGCCCCGGACCAGGAGGATCCCACATGCCGCGGAGCAGCTGGGCCCGTGAGCCATGGCCTCTGAGCCTGCGCGTCCGGAGCCTGTGCTCCGCAACGGGAGAGGCCACAGCAGTGAGAGGCCCGCGTACCGCAAAAAAAAAAAAAAAAAAAAAAAAAGGTGCTCCAGTGTGTGAGCTGATGGTGTTATCACTCAGCCACTCAGCTCCTGTACATTAAGATCTTGAGGTCTTAACACAAACCACGTTTTATGGTATACACTTTCCCCAATGTCCCTGCCTTTTCCAGGCAGTTCCTCTTGCATATTCTTCAGTGGGCAGCTTTCTGGTAAAAGTGAGGTCAGAATTCTCTCATCACAAATACTCACCTGTTGGAAGAAAGCCAACTTTTGGGAAAAGAACCCAAAATGAGCATGACGAGCTAGGACATCATAGTTAAATTTTTTATGTAAAGTTCACGAATTCAGGGGAAATGAGCATAAGAAAGCCGTGATGGGCTCAGAGGGCTGGTTGAAGGGACGCTGGACACACTCAGTTGTGAGGTTCCGAAAGCTTTCTATTCAGTGAGGAAGAATAAGGTCGCCCCCCTCCTGGGGTGGGTGCCCTCGGTGCTGGGGATTTGGTCGTGGGATCTCTGATGCCTATTCTGTCCAGTTTTCCCACTGTGTAGAGAACACATGCTAAGTGCACTAGTCATTAACCACTTGCATCCAGAATATGAGGTACAGCTTGCTAATCCTATCTGCAATTATTAACATGTACTTCCTTGACTTCCACAAACCATGTATACAAAGGAGAAATGCTTCTGAAAAGGCAATTAATGATTTTTTCTGGAGGTATTGAGGCTTCAAAGTCATCATCAAGAGACTGCTTAGAATGAGGCTGGTTAGCAGTATTACCCTCTGCCCTGCTCTGCATTTTCCCTTTTAACTACAACTTGGTAAACAAGAGCTAATTCTGAACAATAACCCGGAAAGTGAATGTCGTTCTCTAAGCTGTCATTCAAAGAAATGTTGACTTTATCGATGTTATATTCCTCATATCACCTGGAGAAAGCAGGAAATGTTTCTAAAAATCATTCCACTGAGAACACAGCCCTACTTCAGGCTCGTTTTATGATGGAGAGAGGAGTATTCTGCACTTGGGAATTTTTTAGTGGCTTCCCCAAGGTCTGGGTTTTATGGGCTACTAATAATCCCTGTGATTTATTGAGCACCTACTGCGTACTAGGCACTTCAACATATATTAGCTTTGTGCGCTCTCAGAGCCCCATGCATTTTTCATTGTAACAGTACTCACAGTCCTAATCTCTACTTATTATATGAATAATTGATTAATGTGTGTTTTCCCCATTAGTCACTCCCATGTCGGTGGATCTGTATCGATTTGTGTTCCCCATTGTTGCCCCACACTTAGGACAGGGCCTGGCACATAATAGGTACAAAATAAATACTGCTTCGAAGGATGAGTGAATCCAGATGCAGAGTGGTGTGATTGTAGAGATGAGGAAATGGAGAGAGAGAGTGGTTGGGCGGCTTGTTGAAACCTTGCAATTGGTAGTGCGAGGAATCAAATTCAGGTATGTCTGGTCCAATGGCGACTCTCTTTCCACCACACCTGCCTTCTCATACTTTAATTGAATCACCTGGAGGCTCTCACCAACATGCACATGCTCATTCAGTGGGTCCGAGATGGGCCTGAGAAGGTGCATTTTGCTCCCACACGATACCTGTGCTCTTCTCCGTAGAACCATGCTTTGAGCAGTGGAGGTCTACACCATAGTTGCAGCGTAAAAAGTGATAGCTTCCTTATCTGTCGGAGGTGTATGTGGTTTTGTCTGGAAATCCTTGCCACGAGACAGAGCCTTTGCACCTGTATCAGTCTCCCAAGGAAAGTACCACAGGGATCTGCTCTTGGATGAATATATTGACTCCGTCTGTCATTTGGTTATCCATGGGCTTTGATCTTTGACGAGTCTTAACTCAGATATTGATGATGCTCATAGGCCCTGTTGCCTCCCTTAAAAGTCTCGTGCTCAGTACCAGGTGGCGTTTCTGCTCTAAAGATGTCCAGTACCCCTACTCTTCACACTTACCATGGAAATGCCAAGGAGTAGCAATGCCCTGCAAAAGTTTCCTTGGATATTTAGTTGATGAAGGCGTCCTGTTGAGAATCTGGAGTCTCCAGACATCTGGTGGTCCCACCCCTGAGTCTGCAGCCATCCAGTGACACCAGGACCCAGTATGTGAAGAGAGGCTGCCATCACTGGCCCCATTATTGGTACCTGCTCTGTTGACTGTGGGCATCTTCAGCTCTGCCCTTCTTGTTGGTGTGTCTGTGACTGTTTCTTCTCGAATATCCTCCCTGGCTCGGCACTTCCTCCTAGGTCTTGAGAAAAAGGTGCAGAGGTTGGCCTCTTTACTGGTTAGGAGTGGTGGGTTCAAGGTCTAGGCGCTTATCTTAGCCATTTGACACCACATGGTGGAGAAGCGTGTTTCTGAGACGGGGCCCCTCAGTCAGAGCTGTGATTACTGATCATTGAGCAGTCCGATGCCCGGCCCCCCACCTGTACTGTGTCCCCAGCCTCTGGCTCTTTCACAGCTTCTGAGTTCAACCCTTGCTAACCGTAGGATGATATCTGGGTTCTTGATGTAAGACTGACGGATTCTCTGTTCCTCCCAGTCATGTACCAGATCTGTCCATCATCTTTGTGCCTCATTGGAGCCTACCCTTCATTCATCATATAATATAATGTCGCCATTTTCTCGGATATGCAGGATTTGAAAATTCATGTATGTTGTGTTCTAATTGTGTAGTAGTAAAAATTGAAGGGGCACTTTGACAAAGATTTATTTTAGCTCGGTATTTTGAAAAACTCTTTCAGCTCTGCCTTCCTTTATAATATTCAGGGGTACTAAATGGTCATGAAGGGTGGTTTAGTGAGATGAGGACTTACAAGGTAAGGGCATCATTATATTATTGAAGTCACACTGAAAATACATTGACAGATACCTGTAGTTTGTCCTGAAGTCACTTACTGAAGAGCTTGCTTTAGTTCTCTTCATGTGAACAGAGAAGGCACAGGAATTATATATGATGAATGAGGAATCTGCCACGGATGGAATATTCTCAAACCACACGATGTTTTATTTCTATCTTAGTACATAAGGTGTTCTCCCTTTCATTTTTATTTTTCATTTGTTTGAGAGTGTTGTATTGATTTTAATCTATGTAAACTATATGCCTATGCCTTATTAATCAACTTCGCAAAGGTAGTGATTAAAGTGTGCAAATGTGGGAAGCCACAAAAAGAAAAGACAACTTACATCTCACTTTTATATATAAAAATTATCCCCATTTTGTAATACTTTAGCATTATGTTCATTGTTCCCATAAAAAAAATACAGTGTTTTGTGAAATGATACAATCTGTGAGGCATTTCCCATTATGTAGACACCATGTCTTTAAATTATAGCAATTTCTTAAGATTTTAAGGCAAAATGGGCTCTTAGAAGTGTGATTAATAGCAGGGAATGAGGCTAATGCTGGGTCATCAGTGGCACTCCATTACAAAAAAGGTTGGGCTAATAAAAGCATCCATCTTTTTGACCAATAAAGCATTTGAATGATATGCTTATAGTTTTTTATCATATAGTAGTTACTTGGTAATGAATAAACTCTGAACTTGCATTGAAGAAAGGCAGCTCTACTTAAGTGGTCCTTGGACTAGCTTTTTGATGATGTGAGAACAGGCAGGCCTGGGAGGGAGGCTTGTGTTAGAGCTGCTGGTTTGATTTTTAAGGTGTCTTCTATAAGCATCATACCCACGGCCTAGGAGTCCCATCCAGTTTAGGGGCAAAAGTAGAGAGTCTAGTCAGTTTATTATTTCTTTAGCAGCGTAAGTGTATACAGTAGGCTCTCTATAAGTGCTTTGTGAGTTGCATTGTTAGGAATACTGTGCTTAGGAGTCAGGGATGTAGACTGGTCCCAGCGTGGATCTCGTAGGCCTTCTCTAGCTCAGTTTCCCAAGACATAAGCTTGTACCACTCCCTGGTATGTTTGAAGAGGATTTTTAGATGGTTCATAAGTCATTCACCAATTCTCATTACTGTGCTTTGATGCTGAAGCAATTCCATTTTCAGTCTGTTTTAATCCTTCTGATAAAGCCAAGGAGAAAGTCTCCATTTGGTACTAGTATGTCTTTAATCTCTCTCTCCCCATTGTAAACTCACTATTTAACCAAGAAAGAACATGGCTTCCACTCAGAGCCTTTGTGGACTGCAGGATCTAGCTAGAATTTAATAACGTTGGTTGGGTTGTGTCACATTTATTACACAGTCTTTCCTTCAGAGGAATACATAGTGGTTTTTCCATTTGATGAAGTGATACAGAGTTTTCTCTGAAATAGATTTATGTTTGCCAAAAGTGAATAATTTTTTTTTTTAATTGAGGTACACGGGCCTCTCACCACTGTGGCCTCTCCCGTTGCGGAGCACAGGCTCCGGATGTGCAGGCCCAGCGGCCATGGTTCACGGGCCCAGCCGCTCCACTGCATGTGGGATCCTCCCGGACCGGGGCACAAACCCGTGTCCCCTGCATCGGCAGGCGGACTCCCAACAACTGTGCCATCAGGGAAGCCCAAAAGTGAATAAATTTTAAAAATGACATTGGACGTGTAGATGAAGAGGGCAAAAATAATGAAGGTAGATGTAGAAGTGAATGCTTGAGGCTTGGAAACTGGCTCAAGGGGCCACTCAGATGGCATGACCGCTCTAAGAATCTCAGGATTTGTAAGATTATTGTCCCAGAGAAGAGTTGTGGAAAGAATAAATCAGTCCTTTCCAATCTTGGGTCTCCCCAGAGCTTCCTCAGGACTCTTTTCAGTTTTTAAAATGGTCTGTCAAACAGATTATATGATTAGGAGTTGGGGATTAAAATATACACACTACTGTATATAAAACAGGTAACCAACAAGGGCCTACTGTGTAGCACAGGGAACTCTACTCAATATCTTGTAATAACCTATAATGGAAGAGAATATAAAAAATATATATATATATTTATATTTATATAAAGTTATATGTGTATATATATCTGAATCACTTTGCTGTACACCTGAGACTAACACATTAAAAATCAACTATATTTCAATAAAATTTTTTTAAAAGTAAAAAAAAAATTTTTAATGTCCTATGAAAGGCTTCTTCATAAATGCACTCTCTCTTCCTCTTTCATTTATTTTACTTTAATTTTTTTTTTTAGTAAATAAAGCTTTAAACATTTAGGGTCTATGGGGAACAAAATAAGTAAATAGACCCATGCAGGTACAACTAAAGGTGGATTAGAACAAGTTTACCCCTACAGTTGGGGTAGAGGAGAAAGGCATGTTATTTATCCCACTCACGGTAAGGAATCAGTAGAACCATCGCAGAATTCAAAGGAGCCTCTATTTGGGTGATGATTATGTACCCAAGGACAGCATGGCGTTAAAAGCTCCCGGGCTTAGGGCTTCTCTGGTGGCGCAGTGGGTGAGAGTCTGCCTGCCGATGCAGGGGACATGGGTTCGTGCCCCGGTCCGGGAAGATCCCACATGCCACAGAGCGGCTGGGCCCGTGAGCCATGGCCGCTGAGCCTGCGCGTCCGGAGCCTGTGCTCCGCAACGGGAGAGGCCACAACAGTGAGAGGCCCGCGTACCACACACACACACACACACACACAAAAACTCCAGGGCTTGGTTACTGACATTTACCAAGGAAAATGTTTACAGCTCTTTGGATTACCATTTAGAATTGTACACCCTTTTTATAATCCTTGACCAGTAGTCTAGTTTCTCCAGACTTTAGATGTAGAAAATAAAAATGAAGGTCAGGAGAACTGGAAAAAATGAGAAGTGTGGATAGTGAGTAATCAGCATTTTCCATTGAAGATGGGCAACAGGGATGGGAGGACACAGCGTTATGCTTTTACTTCTTCATTTTTTTCCTCCCTTGAGTTTCGCTGGGACATAGGATTAGGGACTTCTCTGTTTCCTAGTCATCTCAGCCGCATGCGCAGAGCAGTGAGCGTGGAATTTGAGAACGTTCCGTTCCCAAGCATTTGAGGAAGAGTTTCTGTGTTGTTCCAGCAGCCAGACTTGCATCATCAGCCAGAGTTGAGCAAGGCTGGGTTTCCTTCTTTAGGGCAGTGGAACAGCTTGAGCCCCAGAGGCCTTTCTAGGGCAGAAAAGAGAGACGTCTCCGTGTCCCTTCCCAGTGTCTGTAAGGTGGGAACAGGTCCACGAGCCTGAGAAATTCCTTCTTCCTAGGGCACTGAACCCTCCATGGAAATTTCTTCTCCAGACATTGTTGAGGCCTTAGGGGCTGTGTTGGTTTGGGGAAAGGAGACAGTCAGCAGAGAGGGACTTAGGAAACAAACCGCAGCGCAACAAAACAAAAACACAAAAGAAAATACCCTGTTACTTTGTGACTTCAGGGTTGCAGAACAAAGATTAGATTATTGCAGCAGGAGCTGGGAACAAGAGCTACTAGAGAAGGTTAGGAAGTTTGTAGTGGAATTCAGTGTGATGATCAGGGGTGGCGGGGGAAGACCAGTAAAATTTTGTTACAATTTTTAGACAGAGATGGAAATTCCAATAATCTCATCATTACTAATGTAATTGCCAGAATCTTCTGAGGTGTATCTTTAGTTTTTGTGTGTTTTTTTTTTTTTTTAATTTCATTTTCTGTTTTCAAATTCTGCTTCGGATATCCAGCAGTGTTTTGCTGTACTTTGCACTGATATAATGCTGAATTTTTAAAAATTAATTAACTGATCATAAATGTAAGATATAGATAAAAAACTGTCTTTCAGTATGTTTTTGCTTATTAAATTTTAAGTAATGGATGTTATTCACACATATCAAAATTGAGTAGTTTAATAATGTTAAAGTATCTGTAAAATAGATTCCCAAACTAATGTTTTAATTGCAAATTGTATACCTAAATATAGTGTCTCCGATGGAGTATGATAACTTTCTTATGATATACAGCATACTGTTTTACATGTTAGTACACATGAAACAAATTTTTGAGGGTGGAACATTTCTTTGTGACACTTTGTTATTGGACGCAGTAAGCTTGTTTACTCTTGGCTTTGAAGACTTAAGATTTCTTTGATAAGCTGACAGCATGAACTGCTGAATCCTCATACGTAACATCAACTGATTAATTTATTTATATAATCTTTTTTAAGGACAAAATCATCGCCAGGTGTAGTTTGGTTTTTGCAGGGTGTTTGAGAATGCTACAGATCTGTTTGTGGATACAGTGTGCTTGAGGGTATCTTGGATCAAGAAACTTGGGGAGAAAGGAACATCAGGGTTTTCCTTCTAGATAAAACATTCCAGATCTGAATCCCTGTTTGACCCATATATTTCATTGATAAAAGGAGATGAGCCCAGGAAATGAATGCATGGTTACTCAAGCATGAAAATATACAGTCTTCTAAAGCTGTTACCAGATCCAACCTATAGTAGTTGAAACCATGTAGATGCTTTATTTTTATCTACAAGCCAGGAAATAAAAGGGCATTGACTGAAATCTGTTTCATTTGTGTGTGTGGGGGGGACGGACAGACTTTTTCTTAAAGGGGGGCCATGCTTTTTTTGGATTGCTAAGTAACATCACCAGTAAAGAGTTAACCGGATTTCACTTGATTCGCTCTGGCTTATGTGATGATGAGTAATGCGAGGTTGGTAACGGCAAATTGTTGTTTATAAGCAAACATGGCATTGTGCAAACAAGCAGGCCTGGTCTCCAACTGGTTTGATTTCATGGTGGTCAGCAGCTGATCTATGTAACATACAACCTTTCTGCCTCTCTAAATGTCAGAAGAATGACTGTTTGTTTATCTTGCCTTCTTTGCAGCTGTTTACCCTGTAATGCATTTACCTCGACCTTGATTCCCGAAGAGTAGCCCCACTCTCCTCCCCACTCTCCTCCCCAGTTCTGTTTACATTAGTCCTGCCCCTGGTGTCACCTATGAAATCTGTTGATTATTCCACCTGGTTAATGTTAAATTGCTCTTGTAAGATGATGTGTTTGTTCATAAACACAAGTGCTGGGCCCCTTGTTTACTGTACCCATGGCAGCAATCGTTATTAAACAAATATTGCTTTGTTTGCGGGTGTGAGCAGCAGTTTATCCTGCAAGGTCTGTTTTTAAAAACATACACACACACACACACACGAAAAAAAACAAAAAACAAAAAACAAAAAAAAATTAAATGCTAGAATTTTGATAAAGAAAGGAAAAGGGGAACTTGTCCCTGGAATGTGGTTGAAACAGACTTAGGTTTGCTTTTCTTATCTTTTGCTTAGATGAAGGGGCTGGAGAGATTAGCGAGTTGTTTGGTTTTTCTAAGAGATTTCCTTAGTGTAATGATATCTATGCAGTTGTTTGCTTTTTTCAGAAGGGAGAGAGCTCTCCTGAAAGGCCAGTAGCTCAGTAATAGAACATCAGATGGCTAGAAAACTCTCTGTGGGACAAACAAGGACTTAGAAGGTCTAGGAGAAAAAGTCTAGTGCTATGAACAAGGCAGTCGCCTCCAAAAGGTACAATCCTTGGATTTTGCATTTGGTATGTGTTGTGTGTTGTCCTGTGGCCTCTCTATGGACCCTCTGTGATGCATGTACTCTATCAAGTTTGAAAAAGGAAGATTAACTTTTAATATGTTCTGAACAATTCCTCTGTGATATAGAGACATCCTGAGAGGAAGCATACAATTAATACGCAGGGATATATTTTTAAAAGCTAGTATTTTGATTCTTACCTGTTACACTTACCTGTCTCATTTTAAAATGCACTTAGGCATTGTATCCTTTCTAGTTAAGTAAAGCAGACCTTGTATCTTTATTCAGCTTGGAGGGGTGTGTGTGTGTGTGTGTGTGTGTGTGTGTGTGTGTGTGTGTGTGTGTGTGTGTGTGTGTGTGTGTGTGTGTGTGTGTGTGTGTGTGTGTGTGTGTGTGCGCGTGTGTGTGTGTGTGTGTGCGCGCGCGTGTGCGTGTGTGTGTGTGCGCGTGTGTGTGTGTGAGAGAGAGAGAGAGAGAAAGAGAGACAGACTCTTGGACACAGGCAAGCACATTAGAGAAAAGCCAACAGGAGCCTGTCTTTCGTCATGTTTTGCAAACAACAGAGCAAACTCAGCTCACATCATCTTTGTTTTCTGTTTTTTAAATTATTGTTTGTTGCTGTTTCTGACTTTGCCTTGTGTTTCAACACTGGGCAGGGCTTGCTAGCCTTTGCTGTAAATTACAAGGATACACCACAGACTGGGGTGAGGCTGGAGGCTGGGGGGTCATGACCTTCAACAAATGGTGGTCTTTCATATCAGTAAAAGCCTGCTAATCTCTCTGTTAAGAGTGACTTTGGGGAGAGGAGAGAAATGCATACATTCATATTGGAGTTTTTCAAGGATAAAATTAAATAATTGTCCCTTTCACGCAATGGAGAAATGCAAGCAACAGACTTCTGATGGGCTGCATTCATGAAGTTGCCATGATGCTGTGAGCTTATTGTTCACTTTGGCCACCATAGCGGTTAGGGGCTGCAGGAGAAATGGGAGACACGCGAAGTGAGCCATCGAACATGCTGGTCATTAATTGCTGTTAGGAACCCAGCCCCATGTATATGCAACTATATAAAATATGGAAATGAAAAAAATATATATTCTGAACTGGTTGTCTGTCACTTTATTCCACCAGACTCTTTCTGAGAATTCAGCTGTTTGAATGATTAAAGTTCCACAGGCTTTGTTCGTTCTCAAACTTAAAATCTGTTTTGTTCTATGAAAATGCATTTTAATTAAGCTCCGCAGAACACCTGGCTCCGTCAAACCCTAAGCTTCGGCGGCTTCCTTGTGGCAAAGCAAACAGCCTAGTCCTGGATTGGCAAGGCTCCTTTTTAGTCTCTGTTTAATTATTTGAGCTCGTCTGGATTAATATGACAGGGAGTGGTATGGATTCTGCTTTGTACTTCTGTTTCCTAGAGCGGCTTCTTTCTAACTTCTGTAGTTTGCCCACAGTTGCCATGATCACAACACTTAAACTCTTGTCCACTGAGAGAGAAGGAAAACAAGACCGATGGTCGCCAAAGTTCTAAAAATATAAATTAGACATCTGTAACTTTTAAGAGGGTGGGATACTTGTCATTTGTACTCATGGATGTCTTATAAAGCGTGCAGAGTCTCAGAAAGTTTGGTTACAACAGGTCGTGAAACGGAGGCATCTACAGTTTCTCTGAAAAGCTTTGCTGCCCTGGAATTAAAATTCAGAAATGCCTTTTCCTTGGAAGTTTGAAGTCTCCTGTCTTCACCTGGAAAGGCTGGTAGAAAAGGGAAACCATCTTTTTGTTAGGAACATCATTTCGTTACCACCCTATTCTTGTAATTCTCTTCCAACCGGGGCAGTCCTACTTCTATGAAGACTTAAAATGATTTAATGGCACAAGATCTTTTCTGAGTTTTAGAACTGCAAAACGGTTAGTCATTCCCAAGAAGTACAGGAAACAGAGTCGTTTAGAAGAAGCAACATAAAAGGTGGTGACTACAAGCCCTGGATCTCATTTGATTGAGAGGTTGGACTTGGATTTTTCTGTTGTGTAATCATTTAGTTAAAAATTCAGCAATTATGTATTGAATTCCTATTCTGTACAAGGCGTGTCTGAAAGTCAAGTTGGAGATAAAGGAATTTTTGGCTTTTAATTCTTATTAAACACATGGAGGTGGAGAGGTGCAGAAGGAAATCATTTTAATCTGAATGCTTTTTCTTCCATTTAATTGATAAATATAAAGTGCTTCTGGTTCAATTGATAAATAGAAACTAGTTCCCATTTCTTTTTCTTTCCCCTCCTTTGAGCTGTAAAGGTAAGAGAGCTACATTGTTATTAATTTTTGCTGTATTATTGTTTTTAATTATTACCTTATTAACAATGAACATAATTTTCATCCCAAACTTCTCACCAACTGAGGATTCCTTTTTTCACTGAATCCCTGTTGTTACAGATTCTGGCTCCCTGAGATGTATCCACCATACTGTTGCCTGTACCCATTCCTCTTTCACACCAAACCCTGCATTTCCTGCATTCCTGAAGGGCAGAGGGATGAGTAGCTCCTTTAACACACAAATGCCAATGCCTCCCTCCTCCTGGAGCTTATTTATTTCTTCTCCTCCCTGAGAGGCCCACCCCATCACCTGCATGGTACTCAGTCCATTCTAACCTAAGATCTATGAAGATTCCAATTTTGCCCTGATCCTCCCATATGACTAAATAAGTGGCCACTTTTTTTTTTTTTTTCTTTTTTTGCGGTACGTGGGCCTCTCACTGATGTGGCCTCTCCCGTTGCGGAGCACAGGCTCCGGACGCGCAGGCTCAGCGGCCATGGCTCACGGGCCAGCCACTCCGCGGCATGTGGGATCTTCCCGGACCGGGGCACGAACCCGTGTCCCCTGCATCGGCAGGCGGACTCTCAACCACTGCGCCACCAGGGAAGCCCCCACTTTTTTTTTTTTAACATGCTTTCGACCATTTCATTGCTCCTGAACTTTTTCCTCTTTAAGAAGAAATTTCAGATTTTTAAAGATAGATCTAGATATCTACAGTGCATGATAAAGTTGATAATTCATAAATCATTTTTAACAACAGGTAATATGCATAATTTATGGTGTTACAGTGCTATCTTTTTGGTATTTATGATGGATAATGCTCAGTTTTTGCCCTCATATTACTGCTTTAAATTATACCACGAGAAAATTAATGAGAAAGTAGATTTATGGGTTTCATTTGTTTGTCAATTCGGAAATTAATTGGGTGTTAATTTTAGCCGTCTCTCATCAGACCAGGACTTCAGTCTGTGTGCATTACTTTGTATTCATTGTGGCTTACTTCCCATTTACTGTGGGTCACTAGCTTTGCATATATTAAAATAGCCCTCCGGCTCCTTCCCTTGATTACTTTTTGAATTGCCATGCATTAGAAAATTTTACGCCTTTCTGTTATAATTATGAAAATTTGGTATTGGAAGATGGTGCCTTCACAGCATAGTCAGCACCCTGACTTCTCTTCCTAAACTTGGCTCTTGGATGGTCTTTCCATGAAATGGGACTCCTGCTAGTGGGGGCAGCGGACGGACAGACGGTGGTGTCTGAAGTGTTCATTGACAGCTTGCGGACGTGCTCTTGGATGAGAAAATAATCAACTGTGGTCACTCTGTTTCACCTGTTCTTTTCTTCCTCCCCCCCCCGACCCCCGATTTCTTGTTTGATCTTTGAGAGTATGCTGTGAGCCCATCACTTGGAGGCAGTCATTCAGTATCTTGGGGCCAGTCGAGGCCCCTCCATCACCTGCTTCCTTAACCCCTACATTTCACTTGTAATCCCCTCCACCAGCCCTTCATCTCCTCACTGCCACCTGCCCCAGTAGCATCTTGCCAGGTAAAGGGTGAATGATTGAAAAGCATGTGTCTCACCCTAGGAAATGTAAAGCCTTCTACTGAGAGGCTCTGACTTCCATCTGGATGCTTTCTGTGGCTTGATTCCCTGACTTGAATGCGAGTAAGTAAGAGTACCGGGTGGTTTAGTTTCCCAGGCCACCCCACTGAACTACGATGGGGTGGGGGGTGATCCCCTTAGCTCCACCTTAAAACTCCTAGGTGTGTGTCGTGTTGCCAGGTGAATCGTTTGCACATTTAAAGGGAACCGGATCATTTACCTGATGAGGCCCAGAAGTGCATGTTGTCTTTATATTCTTAATACAGACAGGTTTTATTTCTTCTTTCCTGAACCACATGAACATGATCAGGATTTTGAAACTTCATGATGCAACATGAGGATTTTAAGGAGTACTTCTTTTTTTTTTAATTTTTGGCTACACTGGGTCTTCATTGCTGCACGTGGGCTTTCTCTAGCTGCGGCGAGCGGGATCTACTCTTCGTTGCGGTGCGTGGGCTTCTCATTGCGGTGGCTTCTCTTGTCGTGGAGCACGGGCTCTAGGCGTGTGGGCTTAGGTATTTGCAGCACGTGGGCTCCTGGGCACGTGGGCTTCAGTAGTTGTGGCGCACAGGCTCAGTAATTGTGGCTCACGGGCTCTAGAGTGCAGGCTCAGTAGTTGTGGTGCACGGGCTTAGTTGCTTCGCGGATGTGGGATCTTTCCGGACCAGGGATCGAACCCATGTCCCCTGCATTGGCAGGTGGATTCTTAACCACTGCACCACCCGGGAAATCCCAAAGAGTACTTCTTTAGAACAAGAGCTAGCCTGACTCCCACCCTCCTTCTTGACCCGTCTGCAAACCCTGTGTGGAGTATAACTGATGATGGAGTCAGAACGTGTTCAAGATTTCCAGAATACAGACATCCCCTTCTTTTATTGCACTTCGCCTTATTACACTTCACAGATACTGCATGTTTCTTTTTTTCTTTTTTTATAAATTGAAGGTTTGTGGCAACCCTGTGTCGAACAAGTCTGTCGGCCCCATGTTTTCCAGCAGTATTTGCTCCGTTGGTGTCTCTGTGTCACATTTTGGTAATTCTTGCCAGATTTCAAACTTTTTCATTACTGTTATATTTGTTAAGGTGATCTGTGATCAGTGATCTTTTGCGGTATGCGGGCCTCTCACCGTTGTGGCCTCTCCCGTTGCGGAGCACAGGCTCCGGACGCGCAGGCCCAGCGGCCATGGCTCACGGGCCCAGCCACTCCGCGGCACATGGGATCCTCCCAGACCGGGGCACGAACCCGCATCCCCTGCATCGGCAGGCGGACTCTCAACCACTGCGCCACCAGGGAGGCCCTGATCAGTGATCTTTGATATGACTATTGCAAAAAAGGTTACAACTTCCTGAAGGCTCAAATGGTGGTTAGCATTTTTCAGCAATGAAGTATTTTTTAATTAAGGGATGTACTTTGTTTTTCAGACATAATGCTGTTGCACACTTATTAGACTACAGTATAGCGGAAACATAACTTTTATGTGCACTGGGAAAGCAAAAAAAATTGTGACTCGCTTTATTGCGGTATTCACTTTGTTCGATATTCGCTTTGTGGCAGTGGTCTGGAACTAAACCTGCCACGTCTCTGAGGGATGCTTGTGTAGGAATTCACGTAGTCTCTCCGTGTTTAGAGTTGTCCTCTTCCTCCCCACTTCCTCCTTTCTTCCGTCACTTCCTTCCTTTCTTCCACCTTTCCATCCTTCCTTCTTTTTTTTTTTTTTCTTCCTCAGAGCTTCTGTTATCTCTTCAACATGCAGGCCATTTTCCTCCTGTCCTCGCACATGAATGAACAATGAGAAAGAGGATTTTTCTTTTTTGGGTGGAGGAGGACCGTGTAATCACTCTAACCATTTTCCTAAAAAGTGATTTCACCGTTAACTTTTCTTCTCCTCTCCCCATAGACGTAGAAATATATTTTACAAAACTATGTTTAGTTTAATTTTCACATCCTTTCATGAACAGACCAAGTTCTTTAAGGGCATTTATTCTGCTTCATATAAATAATTGATCAGCCAAGTTAATTTACTTCTGCCTGACTTGGTCAACCTTAATTAACTGCCCTGGAATCAAGACTGAACTTTTTGTTAGCTTAACATCTTTCACAAGCATGATAACAAGGGCTTTATTTTCCTTAAATTTTCAGCATCAACACTGTAACCAAGGAAATAATCATAATAAGAAAGCATTGCTTTCATTTACTATAAATATATTGGCCAGGATATTATGAATTTTCCAGAATACTTCCAGAGAGCAGCTCTGTTGGCAACGACAATAAATAAGCACGCTAAACTCAGTCCTTATCCTTCCGACAAGTCCCTCCAGCACAAAAATCGATCTTTTGAAATCAGTAGCTCTGTAATGTTTCCAAGCAAGACGAGAAGCGGGCCATTTTGGCTTCCTTAAGCTTTCCGACATCTGTGGGATTTGTAGCATCAGCTTTTGTGAGGTTGTGTTGAATGGATCATATGTGATTTAAACACGCCCCGCGCCTTCAGAGGAGCCATAGAGAAAGTCAGAGGAAGGTTGGGCTTTGTTTCTCCAGAAAGGACTTATGAGTGGGTATGGCATGGCCGTGCCCTCCAGGTGGCATGTCTTTCCTATTCAGGCACTTCGGATGGTTGTGCGCTATTTGTTGTTTTCAATTTGTCACGAGCAAAGCAGTTCATTGGTTTTAGGGTGTCCCAGAGGAAAGCGGAGGTTATGCACACTGGGTGCCTGGGACAAGCACGGAAGAATAGAGGGTCCAGCATGCTAGGTTAGAAAACACATATGCCTCTCCCATGACTTGCTTTAGGTAATGCTAAAATTGTAAAACTCAATAGAAAGAGACAAATACAGTGGTTCGCTAAAGAATGCTGACACTTTCAGCTTTGTATTTTATATGCTTTTCTTTGTCTACCTGCCACCCTCATTGTTGTCTTTTTGGGTTTTGACTTTGTTTTCTTTCCGTCGATGTACTTTGCATCACCACCTAGCACAGGACTTTGCAAATTGGAAATTCCCTCACCGTTTTTTGAACAGACAAGTTCACGTCTGCAATGGGGAGTGATTCTGGCGGCATCTCTTCCTTAACCTGCTGAGGTTTAGTTTTCTTATCTGTAAAATGGGAATAGCATTCCCTGCTTTTTCTCCCGCAGAGAATTCTTCTGCGTTTGAAAAATCCATAAGAGGGCTTTGTAGTTTGTGCAGCATGACACAGATATAAAGGCTTATTAAATGGCTTGGAACATTCCATAGAAAGAAAAACTGCCAGCCCCAGATATTGTTAGAAATGTTCTTAGACATCGACACTCCTCATTTTTCACATGTGCTTTTCAAAAAACCTGTTTTCTCCTGATTGGTGTGGGAGATTATGGGAAAATTTAAATCTTCCAACTGACATACTACTGTTAGCACTTGACTAATTAAGGACATCCTCGGACCAAAATAATCCTTTATGCAATTTTGGTCCCAAAGCCTGCACTCTCACAAACCTGGTTCGCAAGCCAAGCTGCTTGGCTTGATGCCTGCAAAACTTGTGCTGGAGGACTTGGCAGTCTTCTTTGGAACTGCATGGACCAAACCCTTCTCATCAAATTGTGCACTGGGGATAGTTCTTACCCCACCCACCATGATGGTGTCAAACTCCGGAAACAGGAGCGGGGACTCTTCGACCGACACCTGTCTTGGGGTCCTCATGGTCACGTGGTTTGAAAGCAGCATTTTACCTGTAGCTCTGCCCCCCGAGGACAGGCTGTTTGGCTAAATATGCCCCATTCTGAGGGCAGGTATAGAGTTGAGGTGTAGACAATGTTTTTGTCTTTGTGGGGTGGGAAACCCCTGTAATGGATAGGCTCTCTGGAAGGTTAAAAACTTTTTTCTTCTTTCTTTAGTTATGCTTGTGATATATCCTAATAATTAAATGGGTTTCCTTGCTCACCACTAAGACAGCTGTTCTCTTCCTTAAATCCCTAAACACTGTCTTTTCCTTAGCTTCTATATACATGGGCAAGTTTGTGGCCGAGAAACTAAAATGTTGGGGGGAAAAGTACCTACGTTTGACAAATTTATTTATTTATTTATTTATTGGTGATAAACTAGGTACTTGCATTTTACCTGGTTCTTGCATACTGGAGAAAGTTTTAGTTGTTTTTTGGTAGATTCTTTACTCTGCAGACAGTAAGAATATGAACACAGTTTTCAAAGGACTCTAATCACTGAAATATCTGATCTAAAGAGACGAGAGTGAATCAGCTGTTGTGTCTGAGTTTGTTTCCCACCTGTTAACAAAAAATGCCATTCTTAATCCAGTTCAGTATTGGATTAACTTTAAAAAAAGATATGTCTTCTCGGTTTATGAAGTTTGTAGTTACATTGGATAACAGTATGCACTGAAAGGAAATAAAGACGGATAGGAATTTTTCTGCTTTAATTTTTCCATTTGTTTTTTTTGTACGAGTTTATAGAAAAGAGACTTAAAACCAATCCTAGCATTAAAAGGCAACCTCCTCTAAAGATGCCCAGAGTGTTTGAATTTCCCTGTTGTCACGTATTTCACGCGTGGGGGGAGAAATCTGCAACACTGGTGGTACATATGTCTTTCCGTGATTTGAATCAATTTGTTTAGAAGTTTTCTGCCCTTCTTTTCTAAATGAGTTTTTATTAATATAAAAATCGTATCGTTGACTTACAATGTTGTGTTCGTTTCTGCTGTACAGCAAAGTGAATCAGTTCTACATATACATACATCCACTCTTTTTTACATTCTTTTTCCATGTAGGCCATCACAGCACTGAGTAGAGTTCCCTGTGCTCTACAGTAGGTCCTCATTAGTTATGTATTTTATATATAGTAGTGTGTAGTTGTCAATTCCAGTCTCCCAACCAATTTATCCCACCCCCCCTTTTTATCTAGGATTGGTGTCTCACCTTTTACTGAAGTCTTCATTATACGGGCATTTCTCAGCTTGGACGTATGAGCTACCATCTTCCTTGAGTGACTGTTGTTTTTTCTGGCCTCTCTACTTGAAGTGTGACCCTGGCATCTTCACTGTTTGCCTTCCCCCGCCTCACCTCAACTTTAAGAAAACACGTCAAACTGAATTTGTCCAAATCTTGGTTCCACCACTAGTAGCTATGGTATTTACTGGGCAAATTAAAATAAGTCTCACAGAGCCTTAGTTTTCTCATCTAGAAACTGGGGCTAGGAATTGTCCTGAGAACTAAATTGGAGAATACATATACATCACCTGCAGTCGGGACAAGCACAGCACTGGTGATCAGTAGGTGGTCACAATTGATATTAGCAAATATTGCCTTTTGTCATAATCAGGCATCTTTACTGAGAGCTGAATTGCCTCCTTGGGATAATGGTTTTGTACCCAGAGAGCAACAAGGAGTGCGAAATGTATTTACACAAAGGCCATATTCTCTAGCGACTTGCCTTGGACTTAACAGTTGTCCCCCCTCATCCACAGCTTTGCTCTCTGAGGTTTGTTACCCTCAATCCAAAAATATTAAATAGAAAGTTCCAGAAATAAACAGTTCTTAAGTTTTAGATTCCACACCATTCTCAGCGTGATGAAGTCTCACCATCCTGCTCCAACCCACTGGGAGTCACCCCTCTGTCCAGCGTTTCCCACCCATTTGTCATTTAGTAGCCATCTCGGTTGTGTCTTAGTATCACAGTGCTCGTGTTCACCTATTACACCTTAAGTAAAATAGTAACATCTATTTTACTTAATGATGGCCCCAAAGCGTAAGACTAGTGATGCCGGCAATTTGGATGTGCCACGGAGAAGCCATAAAGTGCCTCCTTTAAGAGAGAAGGTGAGAGCTTCCCTGGTGGCGCAGTGGTTGAGAGTCCGCCTGCCGATGCAGGGGATGCGGGTTCGTGCCCCGGTCCGGGAAGATCCCACATGCCGCGGAGCCTGCGCGTCCAGAGCCTGTGCTCCGCAACGGGAGAGGCCACAACAGTGAGAGACCCGCGTACCACAAAAAAAAAAAAAAAAAAAAAAAAAATAGAGAGAGAGAGAGAGAAGGTGAAAGTTCTCAACATAATAAGAAAAGAAAAAAAATCATGTGGTGAAGTTGCTAAGATCTATGGAAAGAATGAATCAAGAAAAAAGAAATTCATGCTAGTTTTGCTGTCATACCTCGAGCGGCAAAAGTTATGGCCATAGTGCGTGATAAGTGCTTATTTAAGATGAAAAAGACATTAAATATGTCTAGCAAGATATTTTGAGAGAGAGACCACACTCACATAACTTACATTATAGTAATTGTTATAATTGTTCTCTTTTCTTGTTAGTTATTATCGTTATTCTCTTACCATGCCTAATTTAGAAATTACACTTTGTCTTAGGTATGTATGTATAGGAAAAAACACAGTATATATAGGATTCAGTAGGCATCCACTAGGGATTTTGGAACGTATCCCCTGTGGATAAGGGGGGACTACTATATATCTCTCTCTTTTTTTTTAATTTGATGTTTAGTACTTTCAGATTCAGAACTTTTCTTTGGTCTGCCTAGGCAACATTTTCTCCAAAACAAACATAAAAAGGCTCAGACCTTTCAGGCCTTAAACCAAGCTAAAGGTTAGGAATCCAGTATGAGAAACACCTAACTTTGAATGGGACTTCTCAGGAGAATTTTAACCATAAGGCAAAGATAAGAGTCTGAATTTGTTTAGCTTCTGCAAAGTGGGGAGTTTTTTTTCCTCTCCCTCAAAGAGGCCTATCTTATTGGAAAGGCCACTTTTGAAGAGTTTCAATACCTGAATGAGTCCAAGGAGTGTGAATCTGTAAAATGCTTTTTGGGTTTTGAGTGTAAGGGTTTTCAGCACGAATTACCTCAGGGGGGCCTGTTGGTAATGTGCGTCATCTCCTGATAGACTGAATTTGGAGAATATTTCTCTAAGAGTGTAACACACCACACAGAGACTGCACATACTAAAATTTAATGTTACACTTAATATGCTGAACAGAATGACTTACCAGTTTTTGAGCAAAACATCCAGATGTAATCATGGAAATTCAACCATAAATTCTAGGTTCACCTGAAAATAATTGTTTTCTCCTAAGGGGAAAAAGATAACATATAGAGAACAATACTAGTTCTCAAAACTAGTTCTCAGAACAAAACCTGAATTTGTTTTTCTCAAGTTTTTTATTCGATTTTTATTTTATATTGGTCTATTGTTGATTTACAATGTTGTGTCAGTTTCAGGTGTACAGCAGCCAAGTGGTTCAGTTATCCATATACATACATCTGTTCTTTTTCAGATTCTTTTCCCGTCTAGGCTGTTAGAGAATACTGATAGAGTTCCCTGTGCTCTACAGTTCTGTATTCAAAAACTAGGCATTGGACCATTTTTTTTCTAAGGGGTAACGTGAGTGAAAGGAAATGACAACTGTTTACAGATTTTGGCAACATTGAAGGCAGGGCCCTTCTCCTCATGTACAGCAACTGTGCTAACAGCTGCTTTTTTCTTTCTCCCCGGCTCCCTCCTAAAAATCCTTCTACCAGGTTTTTGAGTCATGATGCAAGAATCTGGGACTGAGACGAAAAGTAATGGTTCAGCCATCCAGAATGGGTCAAGCGGCGGCAACCACTTATTAGAGTGCGGCGGCCTCCGGGAAGGGCGGCCCAACGGGGAGACGCCAGCCGTGGACGTGGGGGCGGCCGATCTGGCCCACGTGCAGCAGCAGCAGGTACTGAGCTCTGGAGCGGGGACTGTGGAGGGCGGTGGGTGCCGATGCTACTGCTTACCCTGACGTTTGACCGCTGTGAAATGTCTGGTGCTCACCGGCTCTCTGACTGTAAGCACCGTCTTTGAAGCCACTAGCGCACCAGGGCCCCAGTGACTGGCTTTAAGAGATGGAACCGCCAAGGGCTTGAGAAGTAGAGTCTTGGAAGGCCCCTCTGTCTTGGGGAATGGTGGTTGAAAATGAGGTTGGGTGGACCTCTGGCCACTTCCTTTGAGCCTCTAACATGTCAGCCTAAAGTTTAACTACTTGCAATAAAACAAATCTTTGGAGAAATGGTTCCCAGTGCTTGAATCAAAAAATAAATACATAGGCTTATTAAGCCTTATGATGAGAGAAACAAAATAAGGGATCAAGGATAAAAGAGAAATGAGGGCTGTAAGAGAGAAAAGTAGGTGACTTAGGAGAATAGAAATAAATGGAAATACCCAAGCAGAATTGGGTAAATAACAAGACATCAATAACATAGGCATCGGTGTAAGAAACTGCTTGCTGCTACCTGGAGGAATTTAGGGAGATGGGCCACTTAACAAATGCTTCTTACATACATATGGCAGTTGGTATGTGACTAAATCCTGTCAATGTTTTAAATTCTCTCTTAGTGGTGGCTCCCCAAAATGCACGTAAGTTGCGATGTATTCATTCTGTTATATCCTTTGTAGGCATTTAAGTGGGTACCTGGGAGTGACTGGTAAAATGTTTCCAAATGTTAAAGGGTGTGACCCAGAAAATGGCATTGTGTGGCCAGTGTCGATGCAGATTCAAATAAGTAAATAGCATTTGCTTGAAGATAAGCATTGTTTTCCCAGCCTCTCTTGTAATTAGGAAATATTGTTTGTTTTTGTTAATGCTAACAGATGATTTTTGTTGCATTTTAGTGTTTGATTCATTTATTCAGTACAAAGTAATGGTGCCATTTGGAAAAAGGTGTAAAAAGAATGGTGCATCTTTGGACTTTCTGAGTGAAACGGAAATTGCTGGGGGTTGAGGGAAGAGAAAGAAAAACACAAACCTTTTCTCAAACCATTTTCTTGGAATCTATATCAGAGAAGCCAAGGCAGTCCCTTCTTGTTTTAGGGATATAGCCTTTGACAGGCTCTAAAACATGTATTATTTTCTCCTTACTAAGAATTTTTTACAAATATGGAACCATTAGATTGTTAGTCTATCAGAAGTTGGTGGAACCAGCATGGGACAATGGAATCTGTCGGGGAAAGATACAACAGAGAGAAAGAGAAGGAAACTAACAGACAAGCTAAGGTCTTAATTCAGGGGACTTGAAGTGATTTGATCTCTCTTTTAGTGGCAGCTCAAATCCGATAGTGCCTGCTTCCTGGGCATCACATCAGCTGGGATTTATGATGTATGTTGCGTATAAACTTTGGGCACTTGCATTAGTGCAAATGGCCAAATTCCACCCAATGCGGTTATTAACAAAACCTATCAGTATATGGTAGAAAGGTATCCATGTGTTTGTGTATTTGTTCATTTGATATTCTCAGATGTTTATGGTTCTATTGAGAATAAATAGTTGGTAATTTGGTTTGCCATTTTCTGTGCCCTTACCATACAGAGGCCAAGGTCAACTGTTTCTTTTTTTTTTTTTTTTTTTTTTTTTTGCCGTACATGGGCCTCTCACTGTTGTGGCCTCCTCCTCTCAACTGTTTCTTTATGGAGTGGTTGAATTGGGGCTATTGACTGATGTGGTATGAACCCCGAGTAATTAGTATTTAGATTATGTTAATTGGATAAATGAAAATTAACTTCTTCTGATTTTTATTTGAAAAACTGAAAATCATCCACTATCTCAAAGTTGTAAGCCTGCCAAAAACTTTACTTTTATATCATCAACACACACACACACACACACACACACAGCCCGACCCCACGAACAGCAACCACAAGTTGACCTCACAGAAGAAACTTGTATACATGCGTTTTAACAGCATCTTCTTTGAAAACCATCAGTAGCAAAATTGGTTATTCATGTCTTCCCTCTTTATCTGGACTGTGACCACTTTGGAAGTTACGTTGTTATGGGTTATTGGTATAAAGGTCAATACCTTTTGATTGTACTTCGAAGTGCTTTTAATATTTTTATAACAATTTTATTTCTAATTGCCAAGGATATGTTTTGGGAAGGAAGAAAGCAGTTGGGTCTATCATTGTGGCTAAAACCCCACATATTGTGGTTGGCAGGCCTTTTTGGTCTTTTAAAATAAAATACTGACAGCTGTGTGACTTCCCTAAGTGTATGATGAGGCTCTTAACAGGTTGTTGGGGGGAAAGAAAATCTGTAGATGAAATAAGAAAAAAACCCCGACAGGATTGAAAAAAGTTTTACGGGACTCGCATCATCAGTTTTCTAACAGACTGAAAACTGCTACAATTAAACAGTTTGGAGAAATCCGAATGTCAGCGTGATGGACGTGGGTTGTTTTCGTCATTTTTATTCTACAGGTTTTTACTTGAAGTGAGAATACCAGCAATGAGAAAATCACAGCCATGCTGAATTCATTACTGCGGTAGTCACACAAAACCATGGATAAAATTTCAATAACTGCAGGCCACAGTTGAGTAAACAGTTGCACTGAAATTTAATTCCTGTTGACTTTTCCCCCATTCCTCGCCAGGGGCACATTCTGACTCTGTAGTACAAAGACAACAGGGGTTACAGCTTTGATTAATGTAGGACAGTGGAAGAGAATTAGAACTGTAAAATATGTTAGAAGCCCATGGAACAAAAAGATCTGGCTTAAAAGGACTTGGTATAAAAATGAGTTAATTATGCTGTGTATGAAACTGAATGTTCTAGGATTTTCCAGTTGCACCAGTACAATCATTGACGATATAGGGAGAATTTTTACCTAGTGCCAGGATTTAAAATACAGAAATGCAAGCCTCTCCGTGTTTGATCGATATTACCAAAGATAATTACGAATGAGAGCGAGTGCCCTTTCAGGATGGAGAGCTTTCACGACGATTTGCTGTGAAGTGAGTGACTTCTGTGCTGGGTTTGGTCTATAGGTTGGTTAAATTGGGTCCAAACAGACTTGTGTGTGTGTGTTTAATTATGTTGTTGACCACCTAGAAAAATGGGAGAAATCTGGCTTTTACATTTTCTCTTGAAAAATCAGCAGATCTGGTAACCGTGGCCAATATTCCTACAAGGGTAACGATTGCTGGGAGATGAATTGCTACTAAGCCAGGGAGCCTGTAGCCCGGCAGTCAGCCTGAGTTCCCACCCAGTACCTTTGCTGACTTGTACCCTCTAGGCAGTGGAGTTGGTGATTCTTTTCTGGAAGTTGCCATCATCACTCAGAAGCCACCGGCCAAGGAGAGGTGCTACCATTAGCTGGAGGAGCCCGCCCACACACTCGCAAACTGTCTTCCTTCCTCAGAACTAAATGTATTATCTCTGTAATGTTTCAACTCTACTTATATCTGGGGCATGACACTCTTATAACAATAGTTTTCTAATAATATAATTTGATAATGCTTCCGAACATTTTCTTTTAGCCGTTGAACAATTCTTTACCCAGTACCATCACTGCTTTTTATTTCCTATTATCCCTGTCCCATTTCTAGGTCTGTGAAAGTTCTGTATTGGATATGGACTACTCCATTATGAAACTCAGCCACCAATACTATTACCAATTCCTAAAGTTTTTTTTTTTTTCTTTCTTTCGTAAAGAAAGGATTTTAAAATGTCCAGAGCAATTTCACAAACTGTGTGGATTAATGCATTTTAAAAGTCTTGAATTTTAGAAAGGATTTTATTTCCATATTGCTGCAAATGAGAGCTTTTTCAGATAAGCATATTACATAGAGCATAATGTTTAGAAGTTTCTCCATATACAGCATATGCTGACGGGTCAATTAACAGAATGCATACTAGGAAATGTTTGTTCAATAAAAATGAATAGCTGTTAAATAAAACAGCTATTTCTTAACAACATTCCATTTAATGATGGGCTTTTCTTCTTTTCCTTTTTTTTTGGTACCACCTGGCACTTTTATTGTCTGCAGATCAGTGTAGGGAGAGCTTTGGCTTGCTAGAGTGCTGAGGTGTGGCTGTCGTTTTATATGAGAAGGGCAGTTTAGAAGTAGTCTTGTGAGAAGAACATTGAAAAAGAAATAAACTAAATATGGAATTCAAAGATATATTATTTGGCGAGTGTGGACAAGTGATGTGTTTGCTTCATACTGCTTCTTTGACATTTGGTTTAAGGTGTTGGACCTTTTAGCCCAAAAGACGTACACGTTTCATGTTAATAATTTAAAAGAAAAAAACAATCGATGACTATTAAGGAGGTAAAAGAAATAGAAAGGATAGGAGGCTTCTGCAAAATCATGAACGAGAAGGAGGAGGATCCACTGGGTTGAATTTTGCCAATGAGCCATTGAAGGAGGTAAAAGATGAGTCATTACACAGGACCAGAGACGCTCAGAAATTCTTCCCTTTGTTGTCAAAATGGCAGAATGAATCCCTTCCTTTAGTTTTTGTGACTGAAGTTACTAGTGGATGTCGAACAGAACAGGGAGAATGTCCTACCAACATTTCAAATTTTAAGTGCCTCTGTAGAAAACAATGCCTGGAAGAAATAGCTGTCAGTGTGTGGATGGGCCGTAAGGTAAGGTCGTATGATAGGGGCCCTCCCTTTGTTTCTCATTCTCCTCCCATCTTTCTGTGGGGGACCGTGTTAAATTCCAGTGGCCATGCTTTGCTTGTTTACCCTTCTACAGAGGGAAGCCCAGGTGATTAGGTATGTATCTGTAGGTGCAAAGATGAGGTATCAGTGGCCAGTTCAGCCTTACCATTCTCTTTTTCTTTGAAAAAGGTTGCTTATGAACTTTGTAGGGAATCCCCTCCAATTCCCATCGTAGCAGCCAGGGACTGTGTCTGAAAGGGAGGGTCTCTGGACGCCCCTGGAAGGGTAAAGATGTTCGGCATCTTTGTATCCTAAGAGGGAAGCTTTCAGAAGAAAGTACAGAAGAAGAAGAGATTATTCATCTTTATTAAGTGCCCCCATGGGGCTGGGGACTGTGAGAGGGGCCAGCACCTTCCTTCACTCATAGATGAAGACCAAGCTATAGTTTTCAATTATAAAATTAAAAAAATTTAAAGGAATTGCTCTGCTCAGATAGCCTCTTCTGGGATACAAGGTAGAGTTCAAATACTATAGACAATATTGATGGTCAAAAATATTTTGTAGGAATCAATGCCACCAAAATGTTAGCGAAAATCAAACAAATTGAAACGGAACAGACAGGAATTCAGATGATTCCTACAAATAAAGAAAAAGCAGCCACAACAATAACAGACTTGCACTTTTTCTCAATTCCTTTCGTGGCTGTTTCTGGAAAAGGCATCTTTCCCCCTGAATGCTAAATTTAGTTCTCTACTCTGTTGTTTAGGTCTGCCTTCCATCCAAATATTGTTGTCAAAGATTTATGTAACTCGGGATGTGAGCCTTGTATGAAATTCTTTCAAGTTCTGATTTCTGAACAGTTGTGTGTCATTAATCTCTCCACTGAAAATTAAGATGGCCCAGAAAAAAAAGAGTCGTGTACATAAGAGAGTGTAGTACTAGAAACCCAGATGCTGCATTTCACTGTGAGTGAAGTGTACCTTCTTGACTTGAAGCAAAAGCATTGCTCCTTTGAGAAGGTAATTTTCAGCCCTGACCTGTGAGCTCATAATAATAGTAAAGAAAAAAATACTCCCTATCTCTTGTCTAATCAGAAATCTTTTTGAACTTTCAGGAGGGATGACTTTAATGGTAATTTGTTGACAGATTAGCTTCCGTGATTGCAGAGAGTTTGTTTTGCAAAACTGGCAGGCTCCTATCTGTTCTGTGAAGGCAAGCAACCCACTTTGCTGTTTTGCAAGTGCCTGTCTTTATTGACAACTAGTGCTGAAGAGGCAGAATTGGTATGTTTGTGTAATGTAAACCTATAGCTCGCCTGATGGAGTCTAGTGTCCTTTTAGGTAGTGCACAGATTGCTTGATAAAAAGGGTTACAAGGTGACTGCTTTTATGACAAAGTAGAGTAGCAATATAAATGCAAGTGGTGGATGAAGCAGGAGAAAAGGAAGTTTATATAGGGAACTGAACCCCGTATTAGAAAGTTTCTTTTCATCACTTGGTCTTTGAACTCACATCTATTGTAATCATGAAGTGTTACTTGTACCATTCCAGAGACCCTTTGCTAAATACTGTGTTTGATTTGGTTCGTGGAAATACAACTGTATTTTTTTTCCCCCTCTCTCACACGAAAATGTGGTGAAGAGAGTTTCACGTGCTGGCCTGGCCTCAGCTTTGGTTCAAGGCGGCTGCTAAATGGACTGCAAAACATGTCTTAACTTTGTTTCTTAGCTTACAGGTTCTTGAAATTCATTTATTCATTTGTTTGCCTATTTTCATTTCATCTCTATGGCGTCATGCCTATGTGTGACGAAATGTGGGGACCACGTTGCTATGTGAGGTGCTGGGAAAGTATGGGAGCATCACTTGGGGGTCTCTTTGGCTGGAGCCTGAAAAGTGAGCCTGGAGGGGTGGGAAGGTGGGTAGAAGCTGAACTGAGGTCAGTTTGCGGGAGGCTTGAGTTCCTAAGCCAGGGGGAGGTTTCCAAGCTGAAAAGAAAGACTATCCAAGAGGTGGTGGACTGAAGGTAAACAAGAAGGTTGGACCCGGCCTGGCTTGGAAGGAAAGAGATCTGGAGAGATGAATCGTAGTGACGAGGCCATTGCACTTGGTCCTGGATTTAGCAGTGGGACACCAACCCAGGCCTTATGTCATTGAGGGCACCAGGTTGTTGACCCTGCCTTGTTCCCTGCATTTCTCCTCCTGCCTTGGAAGCCCTTGGTCAGCTGTCAGCCCCATAAGCGCAGGCATAGGCCTTTCTCATCCCCTGATATTCATTCCTCAGCACAGAGCACAGTACCTGGCGGAGAGTGGTTCTTAGCCTCTGTGAATGAATGTGAATGAATGAAACAGAAAGAGAAAGGAAGGCCTGGGTCACGAGCAAGCGTTCAAGGGCACGTTGGCAAATCGACAGTGCCTTTTGGAATAGGAGAGGTGAGGGCAGTTATGAGGGGTGATTCAAGATTTCCAATCTGAACGACAGGCAAAACAGTGCACCGTGAAACAAAGAGAGAAGGGCAACGGGAGGAGAAGCCAAGCTCCTTTCTACCTGTTACTAATCGGTTATTATGATATGATAAAGAAAGCACAAACATAATTTGTAAATAAAGGGTGGAGTTGTTTTGGAAAAGTCCCGCTTTTGTTTCAAGGCTGTTTAAAAAAGAGACACCCTCCTATGTCACTCAAACTCGCTACTTTGATTGTATGTGTTTATTCAGATTAAAATTATCGAATATTTTCCCTTTAGCCTCTGCCAGTTACTAATGAGTATATCTTCTAAAAGTCACATGGGAAGTGCTGATAAACTGCTTGTGTTCCTACTGATCAGGGAATGCGCTTATCTCTCTTCGAGAACAAAACTACCAAGTTAGATCTTTGATAAAGTGTCTCATATTGACACAGGTTTCTCAGATGGATTTGTTTTTTTGAGGTGAAGGGAGTGCCTGTTGTGTTTCCTTTGTTGGAAAAATACAACGTGTAATTATTAAACAGTTGGTGCTATTGGAAGACCTATTTAGGGGGTATAGATTCAACTGCTGAGGGAGAGCAAGGCTTGTTTGTGAGTTGAAGTTGAGCCCTGGGTAGAGGTGGGTGGAGGGAAGGAAGCTCTGTTCTCTTTAATCCTTCTCGAGAGAGTATTTTCCAGTATCTTCTATATAAACTGACAGCGCACATACTGACTTCAGAGGCCATAGGATTTTTTATTTTGTGAAGTTGGTAACCCTAAGGTTCTCCCTGAATTAACTCTGTATCCCCATTTTTAGACTGTGCCTTTGAGACTGTACCCAAAATAAAATGAACTTCCTGACGCAGATTCATCTTCCGCAGAGTTTCCTAAAGTAGACTGTTTATTACACCCTTTCTCATCCACGCAACCATAAGTAATTGTCAGAATCATGTCGCTTGTCAGGAGAGGCAAGTGTCAGCTGTTCTGAAATCGGCGTTTTTGTCACTGTACCTTCTCTCACCCCCAACACCCCTCTCTCCACATTGAAGGGAAGGTGACATGATGTCTTAGTCATTCAAATCCAATAACTTTTAATCTGAAGGTTAAGTAGTGAGATATAAACTAAGAGATGATAATATCAATTTTATGTTCACTGAAGGGCACAGTATACCTCTTTCTAGTGTGGAGGGAAAATTGTGCGTAAAATGTCTTTTGCTTCTCAACAGCAGAGCCAGGCCTCTCAGAGCCAAAGGAAGAAAGAGTTTTGGAAAAATTCAATAAAATAAGACGTAACATCCTAGAACAGGGCAAAAGTAGCCTTTTATTGTTGTAATGATTGTGTTATTTTTTCAAGGTTGCGTGGTAGGAAGTAGTTCCATCTTTATAGCCTCTTGTATTGACTCCTGTTATCCTCTCTATGAACTCAACACCCTTTTCAAGGTTAAAGACTGGGAGAGAATGACATAATGCTCATTCTTTCCTGACTATTTTTGGTCCTAATGTGTATGATAAATAATACTGTGATAATATTGCTTAACTTGCCTCATTTTTTTTCCCTCCTCGTGATGATATTTCCATTTCCACGCAATAGAAATTCAACATGCCAAGGTACTAAGTGAAAATGCCTTGGCAACATGCATTTTTATCATGATCTGCTGATTTGTTTCGTTAGATTTACACTTGTCTTAAAAACACAAAGTTTGTGCCCTGTATTCTACGGATATGTTATGGGCATTTATATACAGACTTACTGTACCATTAATATGCTGTAAGAGGGAAAGAAAGGCATCATGCATAAACTGGGTATGCGATATTCCCCATTATAATTGTCAAGATGATATCCTGTAATGTAGTGATTCACAATTATAATTGTCAAGATTGCGTTCTGGAATTATTTTAAACTTGTCTCGGCCATTCATTACCCATTACCTTTTTTGGGTAAGTTCTAGGTATAAAGCATTGTGTTGAACCTGCAGACCATACTGCGGGTCGGTGGACTAAGGCAGAGGCCAAATCTGGCCTGCCACCTATTCTTTGAAATAAAGATTCTGTTGGAATACAGCCATGCCCCTTTTTTCTGTGGTCTACAGCTGCTTTCTCTCTACCACAGCAGAGGGGAGTTGTTGCAACGGAGAATGTACGGCTCACAAAACCTAAAATACTTATTACCTGGTCCTTTATGGAAAAAGTTTGTTGACCCCCTGGATTAGTGAATGGCAGACGTGGCAAGATATGGCTTCCAGAACCTTCTATTCTTACTGTCAAGTAACAAAACTGAAGGATCATTCCCT
Source organism: Mesoplodon bidens (assembly GCF_964165515.1). NCBI lineage: Eukaryota > Metazoa > Chordata > Mammalia > Artiodactyla > Ziphiidae > Mesoplodon > Mesoplodon bidens. Next base: position 19,749,902 of record NC_138172.1, read on the forward strand.
CCTTTTTTTCTAAAGTATCCATATATATGTATATATCTCATACTTTAAGACTTCTTTTGCATTTTCTAAAATGGTAAATTAACGGGTAGTTGTCATCATACCTGCAGGGTTGCTTTCTAATCCTTTAACTGTGTGCATCTTACAAATGAAAAGTTTTGGCACAGTTGGTGGTTAGAAGAATCATCAGCCAGCCTACTAAGAAAATGGAGGGTGGGACACTGAAGGAGTCACTTGAAGAGCAGACATCTTTGGCCGTGGTTCTCCTACCAAAGAAAATTCGCATTAGAAAGTAGCATATCTTACGTTCGTAGTCTCTTGGTTGGCTAGAAGATGCAAAGAAATGTCCTCAATAACTCCCTGCATTCGTAAAGTTCATGAGCTAATTGGACTAGAACAAGACCTAAACATGTGCATTAAATACTAGTAACAATTTCAAAGCACATGAAGATAAGCTGTGGAAGAGATGCAACTGATTAATCGACAGATAACTTGATTTAAGCAATAAATCTTCAGTAACCCAGAGAGGAAGAGTTTATTTGTGTCTGTATTGGTGGAATTTTTGAAGACACTGATAAAACTGAGGAAACAGTAACTCAGTATGTGCACACCAGCTGATTTAGTTTAACCCTTTCAGTCAGGAGATGATGAATAGAAGGTTATATACTGAGCTATGTGGATTTGGCTTATGACTTAGTTACTAAGTGGCCAAGAGGTGTATCTTTGCCATTTTGTCATTTTTAATTTGGTGAGAAGCAAGGGTGATTTTCTATTGTGGAAGGCCTGGAGGCATATGGTAAGTAGAGGTCATTTTATGCTGGATGCCAGCATCTGAGTTGATTGGTCTCCAGGAAATGGTCCGGGGCCTATCTGTTTACACAGACCATTGCCTGAGTTGAGTGTATGATTTCCAGAGATTAGATGAGAGCTGACAAGGCTGGTCATTTGGTTGGTGGTGTCCGTATTTCACATACTTTTATATTGAATTTTAGCTCATTCACCTCTATTCATCATATAGCTAGAACAACTGAAACCATAGTACCTTATTTTAAAATAGTTGTCAAATTTGAAGATCTTTACTCAATCCAGCTATTTTAATGAACTGATGGTCTTTCCTAGAAAATGCACTGGCGCGGTATTTTCTCCCTTCTGCCTTTCTTCTTTCTTTTCTTACCTTCTTGTTTGTTTCTATTTTTAAGTTTGTTATCAGGTGACTTATCATTCTGCAGGATCTCCCAATTAGTGAAAAATCTCTTTACTCTTCCAGGTAGGTGGGTTTCTCTGCCCTAGGTCATATCATTAATTCCATGATTCTTATATTGTTCACCTTTTTAAGGTCCCTCCTTTGTGAATCTGATGAAACCTGAGCACCTTTCACTCTGAAAAGTGCGTGTATACGTGTGTGTTTGTGTAATTTTGCAATTACAGTTTCATGTGCATCCCACCCCCAATTAAAACACTCTACAGCCCATACTGCATGTTAATTAGATTTGCTAGCTGGTTCAGTGTTTTGACAAATGTTTCCAAATTTTTCTATGTTTAATTAATGTTAAGTGTATTAGTAGCCTATCTCTAATTTGGAAAAGGTTTCCTCTTTTGGCTCTAAATGCTTACCAATGTGTCCCTGGAATTAGTTCTTGGATATCTTAAATGTAGCACTATAAATGCCAGCTCTGAAGGAAACTTTGGAAAATAAGGTCATATAAAGCCCTCTGCACAGGTCCTGAGAGTCATTTTATGTTTATTCATAGGCATTCACCAGGTTTACATACTCTTGAACTTTTCTAACTGAAGAACACTATATACTAGTTGGAAGATCTTTGACCGCATTAGCAAAGATTACAGTAAATGATGCATACAGCCCTGGCACCCCCTTATGTGGCTTATATAAACTTGTGTAGCCCATTCTGGGGACAGTTTAGTGTTGTGTAGCAGAAGGCTTAGAACAGTCACACCCTTTGATTCAGGGTAACGCTTTTACTGAGCAATTGTATAGCATTCAGCAGCAGTTCTCAAACTTTTTATAGGTATGGCAATCATTTAGAGGATGACGTCTTAAAGCAGATTGCAGGACCCACCCTCAGAGTACTTTATTCTGTAGATCTGGGATGGGGCCCAAGAATTTGCATTTCTGGTGCTTCTAACCCATTCTCTGCTGCTGGCTAGGGCACACTTGATAACCACTGGAAAAGGCAGAGCATCTAAAGGCATAAATGATGGAGCCAGCTTGTTTGGCCTCAGTCATGACTCTGCACTGCCACTTACTGGTTTGGTGATTGCACAAGTCAGTTAATTTCTCTGCGCCTCAGTTTACACATCCGTCACATGGGGATGATATCAGCGTTTAATATTCTGAGTATATGGGTCTGTAAGTGTTAGCTGCTGGTATTCTTATCTTTAGCATCATCATCATCATTAGGAATTTAACCTACAGAAATAATGTGACACTATATAATGTGACACTAAATAATGTGACAGAAATAATGTGAAGCAAACGGAAGGATTTATACCTGAAGATGTTCATTATGGTAGTATTTATGATATGGTAGTATTTATGATACGAAAAATAAAAAATACCCTAAATCACTGACATTAGAAGAAAGGTTAAATAAATGGTTATACATAAGTTAGAAGTAATAAGTACCCATTAAGACTCACACACTTATAGAATATTTAATAACTTTATCAATTATAAACATTTTTAACTTAAAACATTATAGTACAGTAATTGGTGGGAGAAAAAACCTGAAAAAGCCCATTAAAAAAGTTACCAGTAGTTTTTGTATGTTTATGGGATTGTACTTTTTTTTTTTTTAACATCTTTATTGGAGTATAATTGCTTTACAATGGTGTGTTAGTTTCTGATTTATAACAAAGTGAATCAGTTATACATATACATATGTCCCCATATCTCTTCCCTCTTGCGTCTCCCTCCCTCCCACCCTCCCTATCCCACCCCTCTAGGTGGTCACAAAGCACCGAGCTGATCTCCCTGTGCTATGCGGCTGCTTCCCACTAGCTATCTGTTTTACGTTTGGTAGTGTATACATGTCCATGCCACTCTCTCACTTCGTCCCAGCTTACCCTTCCCACTCCCTGTGTCCTCAAGTTATGGGATTGTACTTTATTTTGTATACTTTTCATTTTTCTGTATATTCGAAAATTTCTGCAGTGATATTTATTGCTTTTATAATTTAAAAGTTATTATGTAATGCACATTCACACTGAAAACTTTTGTGAGTGTATAGAAATGGCAGAGAATACCTGTCCCTTGAGCAAGATTTATATGTATTTTATGCAATATATTTATATAGTATTTTATATAAATATAATACAAATTTAATATAAATTTATAAAATAATATAAATAAAATATATAAGTATATCTTTTACATATTTATATTTTAAAAAATTTTTGTACAGAATTCAAGGGATAAATTTTTGTAGTTGCAAGATTTTCTCCCATGACACCTTTGTGTTTTCAGTGACACGTCTTCTCCCTAGTGCTGTCTCTCCACCAACTTCTAGTGCTTCCACCAACAAATTTGACAGCCACTAGCCATCCTTGTATACCACCATCAATGTGTGACAAAAGTCAATCTGTTGTCAATTGAAAGACTATAGATGAAAAAAAAATGCACTTAGGTTTCTCCACTGCTCCCCTATTCAAAGTTCCTTCCTTGTTTGTTTGGACTTTGTCCCGTATTGTAGTGACAATCATATACAAATATACCTAGTTGCTTACCCAATGTGTGCTGTTTCCACTTGAGATTTATTTCACTGCCCTAGGGAACTAGAAAAGGTAGGAGGAACATTTCATTCGAGACATTTTGGAATCCTACTGACAATGGTTTAAAACTCAACTCCAGCACTTACTGAATGCGGGAAGTTGAGCGAGTTATGCCAATCTCTCTGAGCCTCACTTTTCTCATCTGTAAAATGGGGCAATAGAAATAACTTGTAGAGAGGGTTTATGTGACGAATACACTGAAAAATAATATACCTAAAGGCCCTAGCACGGTAGTTAGCCCTTTAAAATGTGCTCACAACACCATTATTGTCCTTGTTCAGTGCCTTTTGAGGACACGGTAAAGGCTTGGCTGACATCTTAGGGACCCAAAGATAGAGGTCGGGGAGATCCAAGTTGCTTCTCCAGACTGTTCCCATTCTTTTTTTTTTTTTTTTTAATATTTATTTATGTATTTTTATTTATTTATTTATGGCTGTGTTGGGTCTTCGTTTCTATGCAAGGGCTTTCTCTAGTTGCGGCAAGCGGGGGTCACTCTTCATCGCGGTGCGTGGGCCTCTCACTATCGTGGCCTCTCTTGTTGCGGAGCACAGGCTCCAGACACGCAGGCTCAGTAGTTGTGGCTTACGGGCCTAGTTGCTCTGCAGCATCTGGGATCTTCCCAGACCAGGGCTCGACCCATGTCCCCTGCATTGGCAGGCAGATTCTCAACCACTGCGCCACCAGGGAAGCCCCCAGACTGTTCCATTCTTTAAGCTACTCCAGCCACTTCATATTCAAATCCAATCACCTTAGAACACTGTAGACGTTCAAGCTGGAGACCTCCAAGGTAACCCTCCTCCATGAATAGGGGAATTCTTGTGTCTTCCCTCACTGAGACAATTAATTGAAATAAGCACACAGGCTTGTTCGACAACCAAAACTCTTCATTTAGAAACCGACAACTACATGAAGACTGCAGAGAATCAGTTCTTGTAGGCAGTTAGTGCCCCAATTTACCGTTCTAGAAAAGAAAATTCACATCCTAATAAATACAGAATTTCTCCTCCATACCTGCTAGCAACATTACTGAAGGGGCCCCTCACACAAATGTTTTAAATTTACAGGCAGAGTTAAGGGGACACAGTTTGCCTCCAGAATCTGAATTGAATCAGCATTTTATTTCAGATAAAATCTTTGGGGCTCATAACTTAAAAAACACAACTTTTACTGGCATTACGCAATTTGCCACGGGTCATTTAGCAAAATGTTTGTATATGTAAGCCCAGGTTCTTCTTTTAAGAAAAAGGAGGAGGGGGAGGGCGGGGATTGGATTTTGCTAAAATCCAGGTGGTGTTTCAGTTTATATTTACTTTTAATTGGAAATCAAATACAGGCAAGGGAGAAGAAAAATCTACCATGTTTTCTTTACTAAGAGTATCCATTGGGGAGGGGAAGGACGCTGCCAGCCAAATTTTAAGAAGCAGCTTTTTTATTGGCATGTCTATTTTTTTTTTTTTCTGGCTAAATTCTTGTGCCTGCCTTTTCTTTTTTAACATCTAAGTTTTTACACATGGCAACGATTTTTTATGTCTCAATGCTCCATGCTGCCCTCCCTGTGTAATTTCCATGGGATTAGTACCTAGAACCAGGACAGCAAATAATTACACGCTACACATAACCAATAGCTTCCCTAGGCTGTTGTCTGGCAAGTCCCCTGTTTAGGTTCCAGTCTGAGATAGTATTTGATTCTTGTGGCCTGACTTGATTTGTGGAAGGCTGGGAAGTTTCTGAAGAATTAGAAACAGGAAAAAAAAAAAGTGATTAAAAAAAGTTTTAAAGCTAGAATTTTAGAAGGTCCTCCAGTGTGTGGATATAACTAGCCATTGGTGCATTTTGGGAAACTACTATAAACTATTGGCAAAGAGACTGTGGCACAATTAGAAGATGGCCACGGAATGTGCTGGAAGAGGTACCTAGACAGGCACTTAATGCCACTAGTGCCTGCAAAATACCCCCATGTGCCAAAGCCAAGAGTGAAATCCTCAGTGCTAGCTCTGTGTGAGGCTTGGGTGTCATTCAGATGTTTTCCATTGAAAACTGAATACCAAATAATTTTGCATTTTCTACTGCACAATTACTTTACATGTTCATTGGAGAAAAATTAGAAGATGTAGCTAAGAAATCTGAGACAAAAGAAATCATATCTCCTGCAATGTCATTTTACAGAGATAACAACTGTTGACATTTTGGTAGATACTCTGTAGTTTTTTTTTTTTTAATCATGCCTTTACATTTTTACATATTCATTTCCCATTCCCACCATAGAACTATATAGATAAAAAAAAAACCATCTAGCAATAATTTGTTTACCAGTGGGAATGGTTAGGGTTAATTCTCTTACGTGGTAGTTTACTTTTTCATCTCAATTTTAGTATTTTGTATTTATAGCTGTCGGGGAAAATGTGTGTTCTTAGTTTCAAATTTCATAGTTTAAGGGCTAACTAATGCTAGCTGGTTTCCCAACTCTACCCCCCCTCACCTTTTCCCAGCTTTGTCAAGTAATTCCGTATTTAGGCACATTACTTACAAATTATTTTGAAGAGGGAACACTCAACACAGGATGATGGTAGGTAATCTACCCGTTTTCAGTAAATGAGTGCGTTTCTTTATTTGATCCAAAATCTTAAACATTCCTATTGTCACAGATTTTTATACGTTTGAAATGACTAACATCACCAATAGTAATGGTATTAGAAGTAGTAGTATTATCAACAGCAAATTTATTGAAAGTGCCTTTCTTCCAGACTTGGGCTTGGTACTCCCACATATATTAGTACAGTTTGTTCTCATGTGCACCCTGTGAACTAAGTACTCTTAAAATTCCTATTCATCACAGAAAGATACATAATTAGCCGCCCAGGTTCACACTGCTTATAACTGGACCAGCCCAGCTTCTAACCCACATCTTCCTGAGCCCACAGCCTGAACCCTTCATCCCAGCCCGCGGTCTCCTCTGGTTGTGTTTATTGTGGTGACGATCAGGCCAGGCTGCAAGGATTTCTCCCACTTTCCTTGGCCTTCTTCCCATTGTGAGTACCCTAAAAGGTTGTCTCATTCAGAACTCTTTCGCTTCATCCCATCTTTTCTTGCTAAGTCCTGTAGGAAAATGCCAGATATTCCCATAGACAGAAGCTTTTCCATTTCCTCCCTTTCTTATTTTTATGTTGAGCCCCTATTTTTAGCAAACATGCCCACTTTTAAGCATCTGCACCTTGCAGCTTGGGTTTGTTTCTTTCCATTTCCAAGGGAGAGTCCTGCTTCACACCTGTTGCTGCATCCTTATAATGAACACCCAAGCCTGGTACACCCAGGCAGAAATGAGCGTGATTCTTTCTGTTTCCCAAACACTTCAATTGGGAGGCCTTTGTTTTCCTCCAGAAACGACAGAAATTCGGCAGCGCTGGTGATGACGTTTACAGCATGCTGCGGGAAATAAAGCTCAAGTGTGAGGTTTCTGAAAGATCGGGACCATACCTCCAACATGGAAACTTGTCGGATGGCTGTCTCTTTAGCTGGTCCGGGGGATGGAAGTGTTGGCTTTTAAGCAATGGGAAATCTGGCTGGATTAATAAGTCTGCACGTAATAAGCTATAAGCTGCTGTGGTTGCAATAGCTATTTTGTAGACAACTTAAAAGCAACCATTTGGGGTTGGACAAGTTTCCCTTTCTTGCTCTTGCGTTTGGGTCCATGGAAACAGAAGACTTAAAACTGCAAACTTTCTCCAGGTGCCCCAAACAGCTGTCACCGACTGACAGGGCTGGGGAAATACCTTCTGTATTTTCTTAGTATTATGTAACAGGCTCAAACCCTTTCCCCAAGCAACAAAAAATGGATTTGAATAAAAATATTTTTGGTACCCTGTGTTTCTGGGGAAAATTGCTCATGCAGCTTCACTGATGATTGCGTTAGTCCTTTGGAAGTCACCACAGTCATTTTTGTCGTCTTCATATCTGGGAGAGTGGATTATTTTGCTTTAAGAGTGACTAGCCCTGTGGACACAATGTCCTTTGCTCCCCAAGCAGTATTTTGTGTTAATGTTTCTGTGGCCCATGCTTTGCCCGTATCCAACACCGCTCTAGTCAACAAAAAAAATGGCTTAGCATGATAAATAAAAGATAGCACTCACGAAGGGTGTCTGCTGGGGCTTACGGTGGGAGTTTTAAAGATTCATAAACTACAAGTCAAACTATGTACATTTCCCTGGCAGCCTAGCATGTGTTTGTTTCCTGTTTAGGAAATCATCTTCACTTTCAAGGCATATTTCTCAAAGTCAGCTGATGGCGCCCAGTCCTTTGCTTTAACCATTCATCCAGCTCACGTGATAGTTGGTCAGTGTTCTGGCTCAACACAAACGCCCAAACACCAGGCTGCAGCAGATCTTTTTAAGTCTATCTTTATCTCTCTCTCACCTTAAAAACAAACCGGCAGGTCTGCTTTTGGCAAGAACTGTGGAGTAGGCTGGAAAGCGTTTTTCTTCGAAGAAAAGTCGGAATTTGAAAATCTCCCACTTTTGCATTGCCGTTTGAGAGGCAGGGAACCTCAGTTCCTCGAAGGTGTCACCATGGCCACATCTGTGTTGTCATCGCCAAAAAAGAGACGTGCTTGGTGGGCTAGAGAAGAAAGCCAAGCTGTTTCAGTTCCAAGTACCAGGAGCTGAAAAAAATGCACATGTCTGGGTGGCTCGCATGTTGGCACCTCATGCTGCTTTGAAAGTCCAGAGTAGGTCCCAGTCTGCCCACTCTCCTTACAGGCTCAGCGTTCTTCTCCAGAAGCTTTCACAGAACTTTGATCTCTCCTAACAATTCTTTATTACGTTTGAGTAGGTCACTCCTTCTACCCCTAGCTACAGGTGCCAAGGTCTTTTAGAATCTGCCCCTCCTGGGACTCCCCTGGTGGCGCAGTGGTTAAGAATCCGCCTGCCAATGCAGGGGACACGGGTTCGGTCCCTGGTCTGGGAAGATGCCACATGCCACGGAGCAACTAAGCCCGTGTGCCACAGCTACTGAGCCAACACTGTAGAGCCCATGAACCACAACTACTGAGCCCGCGTGCCACAACTACTGAAGCCCGCGCACCTAGAGCCTGTGCTCCACAACAAGAGAAGCCACCGCAATGAGAAGCCCGCGCACCCCAACGAAGAGTATCCCCCGCTCGCCGCAACTAGAGAAAGTCCACGTGCAGCAACGAAGACCTAACATAGCCAAAAATAAATCACTAAACTAAACTCAAAAAAAAAAACTGTCCCTCCCATAGGAATGATATAAGAACTTCATTTCGTCCCTTGCACACACATTTATCTGTTCCCGCTTGATTGTACGTATTATCTCCTGTATCCTCGATTCTCCTTCCCCTCCTCCACTCCTGCCCCCCAATATATAGATGCATGCCATCGCATCTCTTCTTTTTCTTTCTCTGTAGGGTTATAGAATTTTTAAAATTCCTTAGATGATCCGGCCTCACATTTTATGGATAAAGAAACTAAGCTCAGACAAAATGAAGGCTTTGTCCTTTGATTAACTTTTGCATGGATGCCCCTGATGTGTTTGGAAACAGTCTTCTGGGGTAGGATGTGGGCCCTTCTACGATCTGTCAGGATGGATAAAATCAAAAAGTTCATTCCTGTGGTTACCAACACCATTAAGAACTAAGTTCGATATATAGGGTATATCTCTGTGACTGTGTGTATGTGTGCACATGTACATCTCTTTTTAAATTTTTGTTATCGATTATTGGGAAATGGGTATTTTTCTTCACTGTAATACTTCCAGAGCAGGGATCAGCAAATTTTTAAATTTACTTTAAATTGTGAACCTTTTTAGGCTCTGTGGACCCTTCTGTCTCTGTCACAAATGCTCTGTGTAAAAGCAGCCATAGATAGTATATAAATGGACATCACTGTGTTCCAATAAAACTTTATTTACAGAAACACATAGCAGGCTGGATTTGGCCCCTGGGGCAGTAGTTTGCTGACCCCTCCCCTAAAAGATTCATAGATAGTGGCTCAAGGAAATTGTTTCAGGGTAGCAGGTGGTGAAGTTCCTCTGCTAGTCACACCATGCCTCAAGATTGATGACTTTTCATTTTTTTACTTTCTTCTTTAAACATAAAAACAAAACTTCCCAGCTCCATCCTTCCCACCACAGTTTGTTTCCCAATGCACATTCCTTAAAGCCTCATTCACTGTGGTTATCCTGGTTACTGCAAGCCCACATTTTCTTGAAGGCTATTGGGAAAGAAATTAAGACTTCCCAGAATATGCCAGCAATCCCTTGTAAGATGACTTCAGCCCTCCTGTCCGTCTCACTGTTATCAGACTTGCCAGAGGTAACCTCTGTAATTCCTTCCAAGACATTCATAGTCTACATGAACTGGCCTATTACCACCCACACCGCAACTCTCCTTTGACCTTTTGTTAGTTTTCTACCTTGAATGTGTATCACCTTGACTTTGAATCAGGCTTTGTCCTTGTCTGGTGTGTGGAGTGTATAGTTTTACTAATAGGATAACAGTACGTTGCATCAAAAAATCATTCTATCCCTTTTATGCTTGCAGTGTTTTTATGCTGGGCAAAAGAAAAACAGAAAACAAACTTTTTTTCTTTGAGGACACTTTTCATTCTAGAAACTTTGTAAATGGGGTAAGATTGGTTGGATGGTGGGGGTGAGGAGAAGCAAGGATGGAGACTTTGGGGTTAAGAGGGTGAAGCTGAAATGTCTTCCCGGCTGCTTATTCCTATCAAACCATGTCAAATTTTTGGGAATCTTTAGGGATATTGACTCATGTTCTTAGGCAATAGCTGAGAAACTCCTTCTGTGGGAGAAAAAAAAAGCGACCCTGGATGAAAAGGAAAAAAGAAGTGACCTCTCAAGTTTGGAAACTGTAAGGACTCTGCAAATGTGGTCCAAGAACATTGATGGGGGTATCAGCCAGGTTGGGTTTGAGTTTTGCTGCTATAACTCACTCTGATTTGTAGCAAGTCACTAACTCTTTGAGCCTCTGGAAACTACTTCATTTCAAAGGTTCCTTTTGCTTCTAAAACTTCGTGCTGTTTATTTTCTCATTAGTTCCTGATTAAATTAGAAATCATGCTCTATTTTAGATATTTGGTTTTTTGGTGATTTTTTTGGAAAGTGTAGTACTGAACAAATCATCAATAGGCACTCCAGACCTTTAAAACGTGAAATTCCAAGCAAAGGATGTCCTTTAAAATGCCAACAGTGAATCAGAAAGGAAGCAGGAAGTTAGAGGAGATCCTCATTTTGAAGACAGATTCAGTCAATGAATTGGGATGCACAACTCATAGAATTTAGTCCATGTCTTGCCACCTTGTAGCCGGATGCCCTTAGGCAGTTGCTTTGTCTTGTTTTTTTTTCATCTGTAGGGTAAAGTTAATAACAACTGTCCTGCACACCTCAGAGGGGCCTTAGGGGAAGCAAACAAGGTAGCATAGGTCAAAATGCTTTGAAGCAATGAAACTCAACATGAGATGTCTTCATCACTGAGATGTGGTTTTCATTTGCATTCCATTCTTTCAGGCTCTCCCATGTTTCTAAATGTGAGGCGTTCCCCTGGGGTCACTCATGCTCCATGACTGTGGGGTTTTCATCCCTTGGGACTTCCATTTAATAATTCAGCATATAACCAATAGGGATTTAAAAAAAAAAAAGACAGACATCCATATATTTCTCCAAGGTTTTAATTTTTATTCTTTTTTTTCCCTTTAGTGTAGTATATGCGAAACTTTCAGTTTCAACTCAAAAGGCGCTGTATGTGAGTTTTCTTTTATTAAAAACAAAACCAAAAGAAATGGAGGACTCACCTAGAGCTTCCGGGAAACAAAAGCCCGGTTATCCATGATGAAGCAAAGGAGGAGGCTACATGAGATTTGTCAGGAAGGATAACGGGTTGGGTTGTCACTTATCAAAGGAATATTTGCTGTTGGCCTTAGTATAATAATGCTAATGAGATTATTAGGTGGGGGAGATTTTCAATAAATAATTGATAAGGATTAGAAAGTGCCATTTCTGCAAATAAACTTCAGAGTAATTAATATTCATGGACTCTGTTTGTCAACAGAAAAATGTAAATGAAGAGCCAGTCCCATCACTGGACACCCATCCTGAAGGGCATCTGTACGATAAGGGTTAAGGAGGCAGAGAGGCTGGCTTCAGAGCCCAGGCCCAGCCCCAGCCTTGTGCGGGTCAGTCCAACTTTTCACATCTCAGCAGACACATTTTCCAGTCTGCATCTCCCTCTGAAAAAGAACCTGAAATTCAGGTTCTCCTCAATAGATGGTTGGTTGTAAGATATGAAGGACAGGAAGAGGTAAGAGAGAAGGCATCTGGCTAATGCAAAAGCAGTGCCCTGAAAGTCACTTGTATTTCTTATTTATAATCTACATGCACACTCTGGATAATAGATGACGCCATTCATTCAGTACCTTAACTTCAAAGCCGAGCGAAGGCTTGGATGACAGAGCCAGGAGCGGGGCTACAAAGGTACTCCCAACAAGAGGGGAAATGCCAGTTTACAGGATTGCATTTGTTAGCATGCTCTCTTCAGATATCGTTCCCCCAGGAATCACTAGAATATGTGCAGTGCGAACAATGATTTAACATCTGAAAATGGTCCTTAAAGAGTTTCTGTCTGGTAGTAATGTGATGACGGCTTCTGAAGGGAACCTGGGGACTTCATTTCTGCTATTTACCTATATGTCTCTCTGGTTTTAGTCAGAGGTAGTTGCAGATTTAACCCCTCAAATAGCTTTAACTCTCGAGGTGCCAACTTTTTTACCCCATATGAAATGTGCTTTTCTCCTGGCAAAGGTAGGCTGTGGAATTCCCTTGCCAAAAATCATTTAAATTAAAAAAAAAAAATGTGAGTGTGTGTGTGTGTGCGTGTGGATGGGTGAGTGGATGGATGGGTGGATGGATGGATGGGTGGATGAAAAGAAGTTATAGCGTCACTGAGGGATTAGAATTAGTTAAAGAAGTGTGCCCTCTCTCCGCTGTTTGGAAGCAAAGCAGTTAAAATGCAGATATTGAAAGGAATGGAAATTAAAAAGAATAAAAGAATGACGGAAGCAACCGTGTTTTTATTTTGATTTCCTCATGGCTTGAGCTGAGAGAGAAAAGAGAAGGCACCAGAGACCCCAGAGAAGTTGTAGATGGACCCTAAATCAAGAGTGTCAGCTTGTCGCTCGCCTCTGCAATATGGTTTTCTCAATTAGTGGTCGTTCTGGGAGACCTGCTTAAGAGCTGATGCGAAACAAATATTAACACAAATTGTATAATTATATCACAATCCCCAGTTCCTCCAAGATGCGAAGTGGTTTTCAGCTAAGAACATGCCAGCAATAAAACATCCTATAGTCAAAGGAAGCGCGCTCAAAGGCAACCATGAGACTGGATCCGAACGGCTTTCACAGTTTATTTTCATGGTATTTAAATTATGATACCAGTGGGTATTTTTAATTAGTGTGCACTTGTCTACATAAGCCATGTTGGCAAATTTGACTCATTCATACAGTAGTTGCTGTAAAAGAGGCCAGCACAGCCTGCAGGAATTAAAATGAAAAGTTTCTGCAAGCTGTTGTCGACATGACCATATCTCATTAACTTTAAAAATGGAGATTATTTGCCTGAAAGCTTGATTTGACTAGCAGTAATGAAATATTAGGCTCAGCGGAGTGAAGAGTTGCGGGGAGGGCCATTGTTGTGATATATACTGCTAAGTGTTTTGCAGTTGACTTTAAATAGCAGTATAAGATTTGTGTTTTGACAAAAGGAATAGGAAAGAGAAACACAGACATATGGCCTCAAAAGTATTATTAGGCTAGTTTTATTTTAGATTAAGCCTCATTATTTACTAGGTTTGCAGAAGACAAATATGATTGTGCTGATTACCAATTCTTCTCTCATTAAGGAGTCAGCTTCATTATCTGGAGTAGCTTCCCCGGCTTGATCAAAGTTTAAGTATTGGAAATGGTGCTGATCTCATGGTAATCTTTCCTTTTCTCAGCTGGTAAATTGGCATGAACCTTAAATTTGTACGTTGGATTCATCCCATTGTTTTAACTGAATGCGATGAAAAAGGTTGCGAAATAGTGTATAAAATGAACCCAAAGAGAAGAGCCCTCTCCTTATCTCATCTACTTTCTAAATAGCTTGTTATTGGAATGAGGTATCTGAGCAAAACATCTCTTTTTGCCAGTAATTAAGGAGCCTAATGTTGAAAAACCGCGAAGTTGCTGAAATACGGTAGACATGGTCCCGTTTTTAGATCTCATTTTATATTTTCACACGCACAAAGGCACATTTGTAATGCAGAAGTGTAAACTGTAAAATGAAGATGCATTTGGGGGGAAGAAAAGGAAAGAAAAAAAGTGCAGTTAAACAAAAGGCCGAAGATAAAGTCTTACGCTTTTTTATGTCTCTGAGCCGAGAACATGTTCTGCATTTTACTAAAGGACCATGAGGCTAGAATGTAAGTGACTGGTTTTTGCATTAGGCTCTCCCTGGAGGTAGCGGAAAAATATCATGTCCCTGCATGAAATGTGAATGTGAAATCTACCAGAAAGAAATATTTATGACCATTTTATGCTTGATTAGGCTTGGATGACATCTGTTAGAAGACAGGGATGGGACAAAGAGAGAGCCGCTCGGGGGCAAATGTTAACGGAGTTGTTTAGACGATGCTACGGCAGAAGCGTCCATTTACTGCCAGGCAAAACACAGGAATTGTGTTAGCAAGAGTGCAGCTGACAAGCATCCACTGTGATGGAGACACTGTACACTGACTTGATGAAATAGTCCAATACAGATAGATGTTGATAGTCAGGGCACTGCCTCAGTTTATGGGCAGGTATCTAGGCAAAACCCTGATCCCATAACTTCCCGGAAGCTGGTACCTTAATAAAGTTACACACATGGGACTCAGCTGTAAAAGGAGATCATCTTCACTTTTTCAAGTGAGTTTTACATTCTCCTACCAGACGGACTTCGCAGTACCAGGAAACATTTCTCCATCTCTCAGTGAAAGGAGAATTAATTAAATGACACACTTGTTTCGGGTTCCTTCTACTACTGAAGTTTCTTTTTCTTTTCTTTGTTTTTCATTTTTATTGGAGTATAGTTGATTTACAGTGTTGTGTTAGTTTCAAGTGTACAGCAAAGTGAATCAGTTACATATATACATATATCCACTCTTTTTTAGATTCTTTTCCCATATAAGCCATTACAGAGTATTGAGTAGAGTTCCCTGTGCTATACAGCAGGTCCTTATTAGTTATCTGTTTTACATATAGTAGTGTGTATATGTCAATCCCAATCTCCCAATTTATCCCTCCCCCCTTACCCCTTGGTAACCATAAGTTTCTTTTCTACATCTGTAACTCTGTTTCTGTTTTATAGATAGGTTCATTTGTACCTTTTTTTTTTTTTACATTCCACATATAAGCGATATCATATGATATTTATCTTTCTGTGTCTGACTGACTTCGCTCAGTATGACAATCTCTAGGTCCACCCGTGTTGCTGCAAATGGCATTATTTTGTTCTTTTTTTGTGGCTGAGTTGAGGTTTCTTCTCTTATCCTAAGTCTCCCCCTGTTTCAAAAAAAGAAAAATGTAGGCCCCTCGGTTCTGTAGAAGCACTTCATCACTTTAAACAATGCAAAGGTTTGCCTAAAAGAGAAAAAGAAAGTTTTTCAACACTGGTAAACATTTTATCAATTGTTAAACATTTCAATGTTAAAGTCAGGGCTGTTTGTCTGAAGCAATGGCTCTACCAAGAGTGGAGGTATGAACAGTTATTTCATTCTGGTTCTTTTCCCAGCTTCTTTTCCTGTAAATTTTCTCTGTCTGGAATGCTGATGGGAAATGTTATTTTGTTTTTGTTTGCAGCAGTTCTGTTGTTTTGATTTTGTCTGAGTGGTATGGAAAACAGTACGTCACTTAGAGTGGGTGTTTTGTCTACCGGCCATTTGGCCATTGCACATATATTTCTCATACTTATTACATGATGACAAGGGAACTGAAAAGGCACAATTTTCCAGTTGAGTTTTTTCTTTCCAGTTTAATAATATGAAAAGAGAAAACAAAGTTCATAGATTTAGCAGTTTGATGGTACTCGAGATGCGATAGCTGACTTGAGGTGGTTTTGTTTTTGTTTCATGGTTCCTTGTGGCTCAGGGGCTATTTAGGTGAAGGACAGATTAATGCATAGATCAGTTTCTATAGTAAACGGCCTGTGGAT
Source organism: Mesoplodon bidens (assembly GCF_964165515.1). Classification (NCBI taxonomy): domain Eukaryota; kingdom Metazoa; phylum Chordata; class Mammalia; order Artiodactyla; family Ziphiidae; genus Mesoplodon; species Mesoplodon bidens. The sequence continues at coordinate 19,765,943 of NC_138172.1, forward strand.
AGTGTTTCACATTTTTCAGAGAGTTGTGAAGTGCTGTAATTTAGGTAGGAAAATTCATAAAAGGATAATAAACTATTTTAACATCATTCCTATGATGAGCTTGGGATACTCTTGCCCGGGTTGTAGGCCACATGTAACATAACCTCTACCAATAAATGGATTTTAATTAAAATGAGTCAAAATGAAATTTGGATGAAAACCCAGAACACAGATCTCAAAGAATAACTTAAGGCTGTTTACTGGCTCCGTTTGGACATGCTTTATCTGAAATCATTCTCCACATTTGCAGTGTTAAGGAACATATTGCAAGAGTGTAGAAGTTAGCTCTACAAGTAAGTAATTTTTGGTGTAGTACAAAAATATAAAATGGAAACGATGATTAATTTTTCAATTTCTCTCTGCAGATATCTAATCATTGTACCCATGGACTGCCAAAGGCTCCCATTAAAGATTTAAAATGCAAGAGGAAGGTAGACTCCAAAAGATGGGATTTGGGATTAAATAATGTAAAATAACTGCAGGGCACTAGTGAAGTAGAAGCTATTGGCACAATGAAAGATTGTATCAGAGTTTTTTTGAGAGCCACTTAAAATATTGACACCAACTTACACACAACGTCATAGACATGATATTAATAAAATGATTTACAATACTGGTTAAATTATGAAGACACATTTTTGTCTTCAGGCGTTAGTTTACACCAATTAATAATAATAACAATTGTAGTAATAGCAGACTATCAGAAGAGCTCCATGGAAATTCACATGAATGCTTTCTGTGCTTTAAATATTGCCCTCTTTATTAAAGGATTTTGCTGGCAGTGTTACACTGAATATATGTTGCTTCTGCCTTGAGGATTTTAGTATTAGTTGGGGAAATGCAGTGTTTGCGGGGGGGGGGGTCACCCGTGTATTGTACAGCATGATTTTCTTCAAATCAAGGGAACTTTTATAATCCTGGTGGAAGGGGACATCGCCGCCTCGGTATATAAAAGCTGTCAGTAAGGTCCAGCCAGGCTTCTCCAAGCTCCGCCGTTCTGTCTTTATCACTTTGCTCAGTTCCACATAATAACATCTTCATCTGAGATTGCTGCGGCACAGGGGAACTGCATTTGTTGATCAAATTTGGCTGGATAACACTGTGATCTCGTATCCTGAAGTGCGGAGATGTGCCTGGAATATGTAAGTGCAGAGCTGGCCTCTTGATTGATTGATTCTGCCTGTCACAGAACAAGATAACCGGATCAGTAAATACTCCGTGCACTTCAACATCATCTCCACAATCAAAAGTGAGAGCATCATGGGGCTGGAAAACACTGGCGCATGATGGGAATGCACACAGTTCAGAATGATCCTCGGGAACCTAGACACACACACACACACACACACACACACACACACAAAGAAAATTCTTTGTGTGTGGGTTCTCCGTACAGCCTACAGAAGAGTCTTTTCTGTCTGTTTAGAACGCTTCCTGGTTATAAAAGTCGAGTTTATTTTGCAGCTGTCATCTTGGAGGTGTTCACCATTTATCATAAAAAGTTGTTATTCGAGTTTTGTTTACAGAGGAGATTTAGAATGCAGATTAGGAAGACAGAGCTGGATAAGAGGTCAGTAGTGGTCTCAAGTACAAAAGGCGCTTGCGCCCAAGATCTGCTCCTATGAAAATAAACTTTGTGTTTAAACAGATGGGCCAAACACATGTAAACAACTTGTTTAAACTTTTACTAAATTCCCAGGGAGTGCCTTTCAAAATTAGCACGGGTTGCCAAATTTGGTGTTTAATTACACAGGGTTCAAGAAAAGTTGAAAGAACGGAGCTGTGCGAGTCTGTGGGGGATGGGGTGCCGACACGTCACCAGGTGGCGTATATTATTTGTGGTGCCTTGATAGTCCTCTCAGTGGTATTTGTCACCGTCTCCCTTATGTTGCCTCTCATCTGCTTGTCTTTTGCTCCCATAAGACTCGAAGTGTCTTGAAGGCAAGGACTACCTTTTATTCCTGGGCCTCTGTGCTTGGGTTCCTGGAAGACTGCCCTCTGCACTCTCTAGAGCACATAGCAGGTGTGTACAGGAGGAATTAAGTGTTGGGCTCTCTTTCTAAATAGTTGCAAATGAATACTTCTGAGATTTTATTGGTCTCCAGGATATGAGTAGTGTTATAACTTAAAGTCATCCTTTGGGGGAACTTAATTGTTTTCTTAAAGTCAAGCAATCTAACCCGTCTTCTTTCATCTTGTTTTCGTGCTGCTAAGTGGGAGATTGCAATCAGTTGCTGAAACCTGGTGTTTCTGTCAGCACTGGCTACACACAGTTACTGGAAGATACTGTTGCTTCTCATTTTATATGCATAGAAGATTGTTATAAGAAAATGCTGAGGAGGTTTTGTTGCCCCCCCCCCTCCCCGATGAGTTTTGCAGAGACCTCCAAGTGGCTCATGGCATTCATGTGGCCTTCTGGGTGTCTTAGGTGCCTCTAGGGTGGGTGATGTCTAGACCGTTCTGGCCAAGTTGCTTTTTCTTTTTTCTTTTTCTGTTTTGTTTGGCTGGAATCAGTATTCACCCTCTTCCTCTCTCGTAGTTTGCCCGCATGGACCACATGGCAGATTAAAGGCAGGGTGGGGCTTAGAGGACCCATCGTTAAGTCAGGAAAGTTCTGTCTCTGAAGAAATTTCTCCCATGGAAGGTGCATACCAATTACAACGAACGGTTCAATAGAGATTTTTATATAGCGAGACCAAGTTTCACACATAAGAAAAAATTATTACCACTTTTGAAATGTCTGGTTAGTCCTTTGCGACTGACTTATTTTTTATTTGAAATGATTAAAAAGGCCTCTTGGCAGAATGGGCGTCCTTCCTTAATTTTTTGAATTTAAAGAAGCTTAATTGAGTTACGTTCTTTAAATAAAAAAAATTGTGAGGTGCTAATGATTTTAGAGACGTCCTTCTGGGAAACAGGTTTTGATTTTTTACAAACAAAACGAAAAGAAGAAGTAGCATTCCTTTTCAATTTGCTGAAAGCTATTCAGAGTAACGTTTTATAAAATCATTTGCTTTTCAGGGTGTGTTTTATTTCCTTTCCATCTCTTTCAGGAAAGAGAAAGTGTTTTTTATTGGATATTTTTGTTTCAGTCCTTGTTTCCATTATTTTTGCCAAAATTCATGGGAGTTCACTTTCCGTTTAAATGCCTGAAACATTCCTTGAAGAATCTGCATTTGGGGACAACTAGGAAAAAAGCTATGTAAATTGGTTTAAGGAAGAAAAATAGCTGTTACTCTAGTCAGCTTAACCACTCACTTTTCGCTTTACTTTATAATTTGGGAGGCAAATAACTTCAAGGGTAATGGGCCGGGGGTGGGCAGGGGGGCATGAGTTTGAAGTTCAAAGGAAGTTTGGTGTTTGTTGTGTGATAAAGCGTATCTTAGTTTTCAAGTGAAGGGAGTGAGTAAGCTTTATTCCTTTAAAGAAAGAAACGGTCAGTAGATTTGTGAGGAGAGAATACAAAACAGATTCCTAAAAAAATGTACCCTCTCTTGTGAAGTAGTTTGGGCTAAAAGATGTTGGTGAAAACCATTTCCCAGTTTACAAATAGACTGACTGTCCATATAAACGTGTTCGTTTGGGGGCATTCGTGGGAATTCATATTAGGCAGTCTCTGTTCTGATGTTATTCACTGTTTTTTAGCAAAGTGTGGTCTTTTCTGCTTGAGAGTCAACTCTCCTTTGATGACTTTAAATTCAGTATTTTCAGTAGGTAGGCAGCATCCAAGTGTTTTTCTAATCCTTACATGGAACAAAACCCGTTCGAGATGGGCTACTCTTTACCTTTGAGCCAGGCCTATAGATTTATTTGGGGTGGGTCTGACGGGATGGGAGTTCGCCTTCGTCTGTGTGGAATTTTACAGACAGACTCACATTTGACGGTCAGACATCAGGCCCTTGATCCTCCCCCAGTCGCCATGGAGAGGAAGACAGAGCCCTTTCTCACTGCTATCTGTGGGCCGCCGCTAGAACATTTCTATTGTCTTGGGAGAAAATTTGAAGAACTGGTGAAAAATGGGCAAGTGTGTGGCTTCTATGAAAATTCTGCTGCTCCAAACCGTGGGACCTGTTTGTTTTGGCTGGCCTCTGTAGCACGCTCATATTTATGTAGAAAGCTCATATTTAGTATTTAACTTGGAATTTTACACATATGAATGATGAAGGAGACAGAGCGCAGGGTTTCGCTGTTATTCGTGTTTTTTCCACTTCTCCTGAAATGTGAGGAAACCTAGAGAGGAGACACGTTTTAAGGTGATCACCCCATGCTTGGCCACCAGAGTCTGTAACCAGTCAGTTTCCCTGACAGTGCTGTGGAGGTTGGGGTCTAAACAGCCACCACGTTTGCTAGGCAAAAGAGTTAATAAAAATGTTCATTGCTAGAGGAAAGCTCCTATACAGTAGTCTGTTTGTCCTGTGTTTCAACCACCTGAGTCACAGCCAAAAAAGCAATTGTCTACTACATATTTCAAACAGATGCTGAGGGGTAGAAAGGGTGACTAGAATTCACAGCAATAAAATCCCGCTCTCCAAGTTCCCTTGAAGGAAGTGAACTCATAAAATTTTTGCTGCCGACTTATTTGTCCAGGCCTTTGAAGTATTTAACATTAATTTAGCCTACAAATCATTGGCACCTCCATTTTTCATTGAAGTATCAGGGCCTGTTAAAGAGAGACCCTGGGTGTGCCTGGAACAAAAAAAGATTCTGGAAGGATATCTACTCATTTAACTGTTATTCAAGCACATTGTTTTCATCGAAGCCAACCTTTTGTACATCCAAAGTTCTTTAACTCAGAAAGTATATATTTTTTGAGTTTGTATTTGTTGGTGTGTTTGATCATAAAAAGTACCATGTAGATGGGCCACCAACTTGCTTTTCTTTCTGTTTCTTTCCGTTGCATTGATACATCTTCGAACAAGGAAAGACGGATTGATGGGGCTTTGGAAGAATGATGGCCGTAGTAACTGGAATAATAAACGCCACCAGGAAAATTTTAGGAAATGTGAAAAATAATCAGGGAGGGACCTACCCCCAAAGTGAAGTATCCTGTAACTAGAATATTAGTAAACAAAGTCTCATACCATATTCAACTCGGGATTCTGATTGATTAACCTGAGTAGATAAAGGGGCACTGTTATCTACGGGAAACTTCGGGGGTTCTTTTCCATCTATTGGTAAGTAGCAATGGATGGCTTAGAAATTGCTTATTTCCTAAGCTTTCTAAAATAGCTTCAAAACTTCGAAATGACTTTTTTTTTTCAGCTTTTATTTTACAGTGGAGAATAGTTGATTAACAATGTTGTGTTAGTTGCAGGTATACAGCAAAGTGATTCAGTTATACATATACATGTATCTATTCTTTTTCAAATTCTTTTCCCATTTAGGTTGTTACATAATATTGAGCAGAGTTCCCTGTGCTCTACAGTAGGTCCTTGTTGGTTATCCATTTTAAATATAGCCGTGTGTACATGAGAAATGACTGGTTTTTTTTAAAGAGCTCAGAAGAGACCTCAGAGAAGAAAGGAATTAAGAAACGAATGGATCAGATAAAGCTTGCAGATGCCAAAACATGTGGCCCTTTAATTTCCATCTGACAGTTTGAGAACTTAGGGAAGGCTCTTCCGTCTCAGGTAGTTCCTGCATACACATGTCACCCTCCGACCTCCCGATTGGATTTCCATCACAACATGTATCATTCGCTGAAATTACCCTAGATAGATGTGCTTATACTTTGTCTTTTGCTTAAATTTCTGTGAATGTACATCCGACAAGATGGCGACTCTCTCACGTTCTTTCGCTACATCTCTGCACTTGGCATGTCATACGCAGTCAGTAAATCTAACCAGAATGGACAGTTATTCCAAAAATCTCAACAATCTTAACATGAGACATCTTAATGGGAATGGCTCCTCCTTCAGTTAGAATAGAACTTCTGTAAAGATCATATTGATAATGCTTATTTTGAAAGAGATATAAAGACAAAGGCTGTGGGAAGAAATGGTTAATCAGAATTCCAGGCTAGTATTTAGTTGCATTTGTCCTAATATTTTGGCCAGATTTCAGTTAGCTGAGTATCTCTTATACCCTATAATTTAGTATACAGTTTCAGCTTTTCCAAATAATGCCTTGCTAATGGTAAATGTTGTTTAACTTTCTAATCAGGAGAGCTACCTGTTCAGCAGAATTTTTTAAATTTCATAAGTAATGATTGAAACCAGGTTTAAAAAGCACTTAAGGTATATTTGACTGACTATTTAGCGTCTCCTTGGGTGGGCCTGTGGCTGTCAGTCTTTTTGAATCTAAACATAAACTGCAGGTAGGGATTTTTCTAAATTGCTCCAGAACGACAACTTGTCTTTACTTAACAAGCTTCTCCCATCTGGGTAAATCATGCATCATTTTTTTTTTCGTTTCTCTGATCTGAAATGTTGACTCAGTTTCTCTCCAATGCCTTCAGTTATAGGTGCTCATAATTGTAGATTTTTAATAGCTATGAAGTAATTCTTACAGCCTTCCCATTCCCTCCTATGAAGTCAGATGCAATTTTTTAAGTCATACTAAAACTATCCTAACCACTAAGAGGTATCTCTCGCCACTGCCCTTGTTAGTTGCACTCATCAAAACTTGATTTTTCTCCCTAAAGCACGACTCTGATCGCTTTAATCTGTTGCTTCCTAATTTCCTATGAAATTGAGTGTAAACTCCTTAGCTTGTTATGTAGGGAATGTGATAGATTAAAAACGGCCACACTTCTTCTTTGCCACTCTTGTCATCAAGAGATGGAGTCTCAGTCCCTCTCACATTTACTTTGGGCATCCTTTTCACTTGCTTTGGCCAATAAAATGCAGCAGAAGTGACACTGTGCCAGTTCCAGGCTTGGCAGCTTCCTCCTTAGTTGTCTTGGGACACACTTGCCATGTCGGGGTGCTCAGGCTAGACTGCTGGATGGTGAGAGACCACTTTTGGGGGAAGAGAACTGAGATACCCACATCTTGGGGGGCCAGATCAGCTCCCAGCTGAATGCAGTTGCACAAGTGACCCCACCGAACTCCCCGCCGAAGAAGAACCACCCAGCTGAACCCAGCCAATCCCCAGAATTTTAGAAAAAAATGTTATCTTAAGCCTCCTGAGTTTTATAGTGGTTTGCTACAGAGCAATAAATAACTGAAACAGGTACCTTAAAAACCAGGCCTCAGTTTCCCCTTCCTTCCTTATTCTGTGTTTTATTAGACCTTTCTCAAATGTCAGCCGAGCTTGACTCAGAAGCCCACATAAAAGAGTAATGTTTCCCTCTGCTTATGCTTCATCTTCCACCTGGACCATCTTTACACCCTGCTGTTTTCAACCTGTCACATTTCTGAAGCTTAGTCACCTCCCTCTCTTGTCTTCCTTCCCCAAGGTCCCCATGACTCAGTGACACGTGACCTCTCTTGGACCTCTGTAGTCCCAGCTGCATTGGCCTGGGTTCAGCGGGGAGATGACTGTTAACTATTTGGACAAGTCACATTCTCTATGTGGGCCTTAGTTTCCACATCTGTGAAATTGCTTGTCTGATTTCTCAAGCCTCTTTCACTCAGCCCCTTGTATCCTAGAACAGAGCTGCCCAATAGAATGTTCTGCAACGGTGAAAATGTTCATTTATCTGTGTCCTTCCACGCAGTGGCCAGTATAGCTGTCGGGCACTTGAAATGTGCTTAGTGCAACTAAGGAACTGAATTTTTAATTTCAATTAATTGCAATTACTTTGAATTTAATTAGCCACATGTAGCTCGCGGCTACCATTTAGAACAGTACCTCGCTAGAACCCTATGGAATTGAAGTGAAAATATCTATTTTTCATGTAATGCCAACAAAGGTTCAGCACTTAGTTTTCACAAGAGCATCAGAACTTGCTCTTTGGGATTGCTTTTCAGAAAGGACTGCAGATCCAAATGGCCCAGTGGCTGGGTGTTTCCCCAGTGTCTGACCTCCTCCTCCTTAGCTTAAATTTTACTTGGTTTGTAGAGTTGAGCCCACTCTTCCCTAGGAGTGTAAATCATCCCCTACTTTTCATCACAACCCAAGCAAAGACCAACACCCTGATGTGGAGTTGCAGTTTTTCACAAAACCCCAGTAGGCCCAACGTGGGGAAAACAGACACGGTGGTGTCAATTGAAAACCAGCCAGGTGGCAAGCACAGCCTAGTGCAGTGGGAATTGAAGCTGCCTTCGGCCCTTTGAATGATTGGGGACACAGTAGAGATATTGTGAAATTACCTTTTTTATTGGTTCTTGAGCCTTCTGCCATAAAGGCATCTTCTGGAAGGAAGTGAAGAGGATCCCAGCATTCAGCTTGAATTTAGGACGCGCCCTCGGTGCGTCCTTCTACCATCAATCTGTAATTTAGCAGAATGGGACCTGAGAGCATCTTGCGTTTGGGCTAATTTCCCATCTAAGCATCATGATGTTAATTAGGGCTTCTTTGGGCTTGCTTATGTTTACTGTCATTTATTGCATTATAAATAATGTGACTCGTGAGCCCATCCAGGGGATCTTGCTAGATCTTGCTTTTTTTCAACCCCCCAACGGGGTGGGCAATGGAATATTAGTAAAGCCTTATCACATTTATGAACCAACACTTGAAATATCATAAAAGAGGACTACTGAAGGTCCTTGGTCTCAACTCCACCTCCGTGGCCCTAATTAAGACCTTTTTATAGTCAAGGCAAATGGGTTGTTTGGGTGAAAAGCTCTCTGCAGAATTTCTTTCCTGCAGCATTCCCCAACGTAGTCAGGTCCAGTCAAGAACTCACTCCTGGGACTTCCCTGGCGGTCCAGTGGTTAAGACTCCACACTTCCACTGCAGGGGCACAGGTTCAATCCCTGGATAGGGAACTGAGATCCTGCATGCCTTGTGGCATGGCGAAAAAAAAAAAGAACTCACTCCTGTGTTTCACCAAATTCATTTGCTCTCTTCTGCCGCAGTTTAAGACAATTTCCTCTGTCCTCTCCGGTTAGAGAAGATAACTTGTAGGCAACTCCTTTATAATAACCCGTCATAGACTTGAAGGCAGTTACTTAAGTTGCCCCTTAGCCTTCTCTTTTTCAGGCTAAGCCATCAGAACCCTTTTAACCTTTCCCTGGAGCTTCCATTTTCCATCCTCTTAATCATTTTACTTGCCCTTCTCTGGATTTTCTCCAGCCTTTTATGGTTTTCTAAAAACATGATATCAGAAAGGAGATCCTTTATATCTGGTTCCCAGTTTCCCCTGATGCTTTTGATGCATCCAGTAGACTTTTAATGTTTATAAGTACACTTCAACTGTTTGTTTCTACATGCACGCTAACCTGGCTTAACATATTTGGATTTGTGATAACAATGTTACTTTTTTTTTTTTTTTTTTTGGAGTGTGGCCTATGGGCTGACAGAAAAATTCAGAGGCCCAATGACTTTGTTTTGCAATCCTGTGTTTATCTGTATTTTAGTTTGGGAGTCCTTTTTATATTTGATTCTCTTATTTATTTATTTTAATTATCTTTTATTGAGATATAATTGGCATATGACATTAAATTAGCTTCAGTTGCACAACACGATTCAATATTTGTATATATTACAAAATGATCATAACAGAAAGTCTAGTTAACGTCCATCACCTCACATAGTTATAGATTTTGTTTTTCTAGTGATGAGTACTTTTAAGATCTGCTCTCTCAGCAACTTTCAAATATATAGTCGAGTATTATTAGGTATAGTATATATTAAATATATAGTAGAGTATTATTAACTATAGTCGCCATGTTCTACGTTACATCCCCAGGACTTATTTTAAAACTGGAAGTTTATATCTTTTGACCTCCTTCACCCATTTTGCCCACCGCAACCCCCATCTCTGGTACCCACCGATATGTTCTCTGTATCTTTTAGTTCATTTTCCCCTTATACTATTTATATGGTATTATTTTGTAGAAAGACTATTTCTCCATTGCCTGTACTATGTATGAGCAGCTGTGGTTCAGAGTGTGTGTGGGGCAGTGAAAGGGGCGTGTGCGTTGATTACTAAGCAGCCCAGGGTCGCTGCTCAGTGTTTAAGCTGTTCACACACATGGTGGTGTGAATGGCTCAGAAGGAACAGTCCAGGGGACCCCCTGACTTCACTGGAACTTGTCTTCCCTGTGCATTCTCTAATGTATCACTCACTTTTAAGTCTTCCTAGCAAGCTCAGGCCCTGTAGTCACTGCTTTTATTCATTTCTCTACTATCTGATTATCCGCTTCCTACTTTTGAACAGAAGCTTTGTGAGGACAGGGAATTTGTCTGTCTTCCTAACCCACCTTTGCATCACTAGCACGTAGCTAGCAGTGATCTCTTGACGGAAGGCAGGAATGAAGGGACAACTGGGTACTAGAAAATTTCAGTTCTTGTCTTCATAATGCCACTGGTTTGCTGTGTGACATTGCTTAATATTAATACCCTTAATATTGCTGGTATTTGTTTCCTCTCCTTTTGAATGAATAGCTTAAAGGATGTGTTCAAAACTTTCAGAAGTCTTTTCAACTTTACCCTTTAACTACTGTGTTCAGATTCACTGATTTGGCTTGATTTCTACCCTTTTGGGGTATAGGTGAGTGCATAGTATGTCTATTTGTATTTAAGAGCCATCTATTTCAGGGGTAAACTTTTTCATGCTGCCTTATTTTTTCAATATTTGGATATTATTTTGTTCCTGAGGCCAGAGGACTCTTTTTATTTTTTAAGGTATTTGGAATTTGGAGGCATTCAGGATTTTTAAGTCCTTTCTGTGTTACGCTATTGCCTATCCCCATCTTCTCAGCAACCTTTTTGGCTTACGTTCCAACACTCCAAAACTAATTTGAAAATCTGTACCTCTTTCGTTGATTTTCTAACATTCTTCTGAGTGCTCAGCAAACCAGAGTCAGATCCAGGCCTGAAGCCATTTGGTTTCATTAACCAAGATGGCATCCTCTGATCTGTCCCTCTGCATTGGCAGCGTATGCTCATCTACAGTTTTGTGCTCTTCTCATCCCACCCCAAACCAGGCGGTCTTTCTTCTTTCTAGGCCTTGAAGCTGGCTTTTGCCTAGTCAGCTCATGGTCAAGACATCCCCATGTCCCTGACCTTCCGAACCTCTCCCTGGCCCAGTGTGGCAGCCAAGACCAGTCTCTGCCCAGATGCGCTGACGCGAGCACCTCGGGAGGCCCGCCCTCCTTTCTGTCCTTCCCCACCTCCTTGCTGTGCAGAGAAGCATATCAGCATCATACAGACTCTGCCGCCCTCTTGGCCCATTTCATAAATTCTAGATGTTAAACTAGCCTGGAGGCCCTAAAATCAAATTTCTTTGAATGGTCTTAAATTACTAGTTATGCTTTGGCCTCTGCTCATGACACGGGAGCTTATCCTGCATTTTCCCCTCCACCAGGACAAGGCCAGATTCCCAGCAGCTCCCCGGACATTCCGTGCCTCTGCACACGCTAGCCTCCTTCCCTGAAATCTCCTTGAATTCGCCCTCTTTCCTTGTTCTTTTTCCCCAGGCTCAGTTGGCTTCTTTTCCTCCTACTCATTGCACCCCTTCCTGAAGCACCAGCCCCACTGGATGGTGGTAGATGATGGACTTGTCCACCGTAAGGCCTTTGAAGCTCCAGCTGTGTTTTTTCCTTTCTGTGCCCAGTGCTGGACGCTTAGGAGGCACTGGGTGAATGAAGGAAGAAAGGGATGGAGAAAGGGAAGCGGGAAAGGGGAAGGAAGGAGGCCCATCCATCACTTCCACAGCCTTGGACAGTAGGATCCCATTATCCATTAGGCCTTCTCTTGAAAACTCCTCATTTTTTCTGGAGCTGCTTCCCTTTTTCCTTGCTATGTTTTGCTCTCCAAGACCACTCAGTCGTTCAGCAGTCCTCCCGGTCCCTCTCGCGGTGAAATGTTCATCTCTGGCCGTGTGCCTCCTGCAGAAGAGATTGCTGTCAGCCAGCGAATCAGGGAGCACCCCTGCTGAGCCTCGCCTCACCTCACCAAAGGAACTCATGGCCAAGCTATTTTTATTTAGCAAATCAGGACTTGTTTTCATGGATTGTCCACAAGTACAGGAAAAAAATTAAAAAATCACCCATTCGCTTCATAGTTACCTGCTTGGCGGGGCTATCTTATCTGTGTCACTTCTGTTTCACACGTGCATTTCCCTGACATCAGGAAAGAATGTGTGCCTGGAGTTGGGCAGACTGTACCACCCTGCATGCGGCCGGAAGCTTCTGCACTAGAGGTGAGAATATCGAGTCTTTGCAGCTAAGAACGTGAGTGCTAAATTGTAGTTGAGAAGATGAGGCGATGGCTTGAGTCCTCCCTAAAGCCCAGGTCTGTCTGCCAGTTGAAGACTTAGTGGCACCAGTGATTTCTTTCAGTATCGTTTAACATGAGCTGTCATTGCAGGGAGCTCTGAGGGCTGTGCTGTTCAGTATGGCGGCCCCTGGTCCCGTGTGGCCATTGAGCATGTGAAGTGAGATGCACCGTACGTGGACAACACACTCCAGATTTGAAAGTCTTCGTATTTTTTTAAAAATGCAAAGTATATCTCATTGAGAAGTTTATGTGGATTTCACGTGGAAGCGATAGTATTTTAGAAATAAGGGTTAAATATATTTAACGTTACTAAATCCGCCTGTTTTATTTTACGTTTTCAGTGTGGCTACTAGAAAACTTAAAATGATGTATGTGGCTCGCGTTCTGTTTCTCTTGGACAGTTCTATACTAGACGTTTCAGCATAAGATTGCATTTCAAACTGAACCCAAGCACTGCTTGAGTTTATCTGGATGTTCCAGGTATGCTTCCTTCTCATGCTGAGGGTTACCTTTAAGAATACCTGTCATGATAAAGGCATGGGCTTTGGACTCACATAGACCTGAGTTTCAATCCCAGCTCTCTCTTTGTGGCCTGTATACCAGCCTCTGGAACCCTGTGACTCTCAGGTGGGTCAGCTGTATAGATGGAAGAATACCCACCTAAACTCATTGTGGTTCGGCGTGGGATAATGCAGTGATCTAGTAATATTAGGAGACTTTTGCGAGTATGATTGAGTCATTGTATTTTCCCCAAGTTAACAAAATCAGAGTCTCTCTTTTGAAATTTTATTGCAAATAATAAAAAAAAAAACAAAACCAGAAAACAACAAGAAAACCCACCCCTTGGCGCCAGTTACGATATGTCTGCCAGCTCCTAGTAATGGAATTGTGGTAGCTAATGTTCCCTGAGAGCTACACGCCAGCCAGTGTGCTTTCCAGAAATGGTTTTACTTGATCCTCAAAACAACCCCTGAAGGAAAGTCGTTTTATTGTCTCCATGTAAGATGCCACACTGAGGCACAGCCAGGTGACGTGACTTGCCCAAGGTCACACAGCTGGTATGGGGTCAACCGGCCATGGAGCCCAGGAGGTCTGGCTCCAGGGCCACAGTCTTTGTTTCTACCCAGTATTGTCCACCAAGTGAATGAGGACAGAGCAAAAGAACCAGGAGCAAACGAACGCTCACGGGACATACGCTTTCCGTGGACACCTACTCTCAGGACTTTACAGCAGGCACCTAAAACTTTTTTCTCCTGGGCTTCCCTGGTGGCGCAGTGGTTGAGAGTCCGCCTGCCGATGCAGGGGACAACGGGTTCGTACCCCCGTCCGGGAAGATCCCACATGCCGCGGAGCGGCTGGGCCCGTGAGCCATGGCCGCTGGGCCTGCGCGTCCGGAGCCTGTGCTCCGCAACAGGATAGGCCACAACAGTGAGAGGCCTGCGTACCGCAAAAAAAAGAAAAAAAAAAAAAAAAAAAAAAAACTTTTTTCCCTTAGTGTGTTTTTCTAGTTTGTACAGCGGGCTTAAATACATCGTGGTTTTAGAGCTTTCCTCAAAGAACACATGGATTCCCAGGCCCATTACAGTCCGAGGCGGGCTTCTTAAGCAATTCCGAGGTAGAATTATATGGGGGAAAAATAGATTGCATGGTATCTAGACTGTGATGAATCTTTTGTTCTTGAGGGCCTTATCTCAGGTGTACACAGTCGTTACGGCACCTAGTATGCTGTGTCCCACATGTATTCAGTAGGGACTCCATAAATGTTATTTATTAATGTTTATTGCAGGGCTTCTGAAAACACACCTTTAGAAAGCTAAGCATCCAATACGTGAAAATTACTGGCATTCATTCCATTAAATCGTCTGACCTGTGATGTGGATGTGCCCTCTCCTCGTGTATGATTGTCTAGATAGTTACCTTTCGTTAGAGCGGAGCTCTGAGTGGTTTTACTTCCACGATGCTGGAATCCTCCTCTTTCCCTGAACGTGACACACACACCTAGTCCCCCAGCAGACACGACCTGGTCATTCCATGATGTGTATCTTTCTTTGTTCTCCCGTTGTTTAAACAAGAGGATTAGAAGACAGTGGCGTAGTATTTTCTTTTCAAGTAAGATTCTAATCCCAGGGTGGGCCGGGGATGATGGGGGGTGAGTAGTCTGTGATCAAAGCTCAGAGCCTCCAACTCATTTGGAAAGTTGAGATGTGCTTATGTGCTTGGTGCAGGGGCTGGAATCGTTAGGAAGAAATATCTGCAGACTTGGAAAAGTCCCTGGAGAATATTTAACTCAAAATAAAAGTTTGGATTGACGAGAGCTGAAATAAGACTTTGCAGTGACAACCTTCTACTGACTTAACTACTTCTCCCCATCCTGCCGGCGTGTTTGCTGGTCTGAGCTCTGGTCTGCAGAGGCCTGGAGGAGCTCGGTGGGTTGGGAAACACAGGTGCATGGCAGGCACCTTCAGCAAATGCGCCATAATTGCCAGGTACACCTCTGTGCCTTTAACTGGTTGTTAAACAGAAAGCAGGATGTGCTTATCTGACTAGTGACTCCAGTTGTAAACACTCCAGCACGAAGTTCAGCATTCTGGCTTTAGGTGGGCCGGCAAGGGACTGGGGAGGTGATTACCTGGGAACGCCGCTCCTGGCAGGTGGGAAGGGAGGGGGAGGGGCAGCTTGCCAGGGCCTTGCTGAGTTGTTAGACGACAAAGCCTGCAAGTATGTCAGCACCACGAAGGACGCTCAGAGTCTTTCCACTGCACCCTTCTTGTTGTGCAGATGGGTAAACTGAGGCCCAGTGAACAGGACTGTGTGTTTGAATACTTGCCAAAGTTAACACGTATCATTATCGATAACACGCCGGGCACTTGGTGAAATACTTTCTGTGTGTTCTCTCATTTAATATCTGGACGGTTCTGTGCAGTAGGTACTAGTGTCCTGCCCATTTTTCAGATGAGGAAACAGAGTCTCAGAGAATTGAGTTACTTCCTCAAGGCCACAGAACTAGGAAGTTCCAGAGCTGGGGTGTAGGAGCTGGTGTGTCTTTCACAGCCACTGCTGTCCCCGCCACATGCCCGGGGCTGCCTCAACAAGGTGGTCCCAAGCATTGCTCAGCCTGACTCTTGTGGAGCCCCATCATCTACTGTGAGAGATGACGTGTGTGTGTGCGTGCATGTGTGTGTGTGTGTGTGTGTGTATTGGTTTTCTATTGCTGTGTAACAAAACACCATGAACTTAGTAGCTTAAAACTACATGTATTTATTATCTCACAGCTTCCACGGAGTCCAGACCTAGCTTAACTGGGTGCTCTGCTAGGCATCTCACACATCTGTGATGAAGGTATCAGCAGGGCCTAATGTCCTCTGAGGCTCAGGGTCCTCTTCCAAGATCCCTCATTGTCTGGAATTCAGAGAATTCAATTCACTGCAGTTGTAGGACTGAGGCCTTGAGCTTCTAAAGTCCGCCCACCATTCCCTGCCTTGTGGCCTCCCCACAGCATGGCAGCTTGCTTCTTCCAGGCCAGCAGAAGAATCTCTTTGTCCTTAGGTAGAGCCTCAGTCCTTCTTTTAAAGAGCTCCCCTGATGAGGCCAGGCCCACCAAGGAAGCTCTCCTGATGATGTCAGAGTTAACTGATGAGGGACTTTCATTACATCTACAGAACCCTTTTGCCCTTACAGTCTAATCAAGGGAGTGATAATCCCTCATACCCACAGGTCCTGCCCACACTGATGGGGAGGCTGTCTTTACAAGGGGCATCTTAGACGCTCTTACGAATGCTTGTCCTTCAGCTTCCTGGAGGGAAAGGGAGAAGGAGGCAGGAGTAAATGAACTGTGGGATTGCCATGGTACAGGAGTGTGTGGAGGACAGCAGAGAAGCAGTATCTAGGAGCACGTGGGCTTGGCAGCCCTACAATCAGAGCCCGCCTCTGCCGTTTCCTAGGCATGGGATTGTAAAAGGTTCTTCAGCCTCTCTGTGCCTCACTTTCCCCATCTGTACACGGCAGGGAATGGTACTTCCTTGCACTTGGTGATGACACATGAAATACTCAGCTTTCAGTAGAGCTCGGCGTGTGGTGATGACTTGTCAAGAGTGTTAGTGTGTTTGGTGTCTCCTGTTTGAAGATCACAGGGACACAGAAACAGAAGGGTAGAGTTACTTTGTTTCCATGGGGTTGCTGGAAGCATGTGCTTTCGGGCTGGCATGTGTGAGGTCCCACTGTTAGTGCGACCGGAGCCGTGGGGGAGAGTGTGGTTTGTTGCAAAGCAACCTGCTCACCTGCGGAAAGGGAGTCGGAGTGACGCAGTAGAAAGAATATCCTGGACGGTTCTAGGACCGACTTTACTAATAATTCTCTTCTTGGGCCTTCACCCACTTCTTCGGACCTCAAGTTCCTCGTCTGTGAAATAGGCCCTTGCAGAAAGGTAGGTCCTGGGATTGGCAGGCTCTCCAAGGTGCCTGCTGGGTGTTTCATTTCGTTTTGTTTTGTTTTCTAATCGGCGGATAGTTACTTTACACTGCTGTGTCCGTTTCTGCTGTACAGCAAAGTGAATCAGCCATAGGTGTACGTATATTCCCTCTTTTTTGGATTTCCACCTGCTGGGTTTAAATGTCATAATTCTATTGGCCGTCTTCCTGTACAAGATATGACCCCAAAGTAAGTCTGTTTCATTAGCTCTGTCCGAAAAATAAGACTGTATAGGCGTACATCCCCTTCTGGAAATACACTGATGGGAATTCATTTTGTTGGACTACTGGGCTTTACGCCTGTGTCTCTCTTTCCAATGCATTGGTGGCTGTGTCACTGCCTTCAAATCTGCCTTTGTGTCTTCTTCTAGGTGGTTACCTTTACAGGCCCCTTAATATGAAAGCAGGAGGGGACAAACTTAGTGGCCTTTCAGTCTTTGGGTGGGTGGGCAGAGATGAGCAGAATTCAGAAACTCCTTGGCCTGTTCCCCTTACTCACAACCCTCCCTCCACCCAACCTTGTTCCCACCTTGAACTAAGCAACCTTCCTACAATGTTCTGAATTCTGACGCATGCTCTAATAGCTGCCAATTTAATTTCTGTTGGTCGGAGTTAGAGTCTTAACCAAAGAAAGGCCATAAAATACAGCATTAATAATGTCCACTTACCGCATGTACCTTGCGAGGGCTTGGATGTATTAGTTAATCCCACATCCAAATTTGTTCCCTAAGTAGTATTCCCATTTGACAGTTGAGGATACTGAGGCTCGAGTAAGTTAAATAACTTGTCCAGTGGTACATAGTAACAGATGATTCAGCAGGCATTTGAGCCCATATGGACCTGCCAAAGTCTGTGCTCTTAGCCAGCAAGGCAAACAGCTGGAACACTATCAGTGATTTTAAGCCTTGGAGCCCGCTCTTGACCCCCCATCATGCCTGCCTCGTCTCTCTTCAATATTCCACATAATTCAGAATCCAGGAAAACTCCCAAAAGCTGCGGTTGAAAAGATGGAAGCAATGCAACTAGCTTCAGAGGACCCATATCCCAGGAAATACGGAAAGAGGAAAAAAGGGTCTCTGTTGGTGTCAGCAACACCACCACGCCAAGTTCTCAACACTGAGCTAGAGGAAAACTCTATTACAAATGATACGTCTAATCTGCTTGCGGTAAAGACTCATAACTGGAAAATAAGCATGTGACAGTTCTTCGTTTGAGTGTAAACTTAACTCATTAATTTAAATTACAGTGCTTTTTGAACAAAGAGGGGAAGCTATAATAATAGTAATAAGTAATGGTCCTTGCAGAAAATGTAACAAGACGTTAGAAATTTTGTGCTTTGGGAAGTTGGAGGATGTACGTATAGTTAAGGATTAATTTTCACTCAGAGAGATCAAAAAGGTCTCGATGAGTAAGATAAGTATCGAGTTTCAGGGTGGTTGTATTTTTTTCTCCTCCTGCCAGACTGTCTGAAACTTATCTCAAGTATCATGGTAAAAAGAGAAGTGGCGGGTAGACACAAAAATGTAATAGATATATTTTGGGGATGGAATATGCACTGCTTTTCTAAATGCATATCAGAAGGAGAATTTATTCCAGTTGAGTAGGTTTAATGATATAATTTTACCATATTAAATCGTAATTGCTCTTTAAAAGAAAATAGAGATGCATGCGCTGCCGTTGCTGGGCTGTCCCACGCCATCCAAATAGCATCCTCCCCAGTACTTGTTGATGTCACCTTATCTGACACCAGAGCCTGTCTGTGGCTTTCCTTTGGAAATTTGGGTGAGGGGAGGGGAAGGGAAGGAAAAAGAGTCTGAGAAATAAGAGAGTCTGCATCAGACACTTGCCATGGTTTTGGAAAAATCCTTTCCTGCTCTTAAGCTGCTAAGCTGAAGCTTACATACAAGTAGATGGCACCTCTGACTATCTGGAACCACATTATTTCTTAAAATTAGATCATGTATCAAGATGATTGGGATACCTGAATTAGTTAGGGACTAAATAATTTCCAGTGTTATGGATGTTGATAGTCATTTGAGTACATACTCATGATTGCTTTCGTAGCTAAATGATTTCCAATCTCACTGCATTCCCTTCTCTCCACCCTTCCTGTCCCCCCCCCAAAAAAGGAGAGGAGGAAATGATTGCATATTTGGGTGAAAACAGAATGAGAATCCCAATAATACTTTTAGTTTTAACAGAACCTGATTTTACATCATGAACTGAATTCAGTGGAGGCCTAGCTCATATATGAATTTACCACCTGTACCTGGTAGTATGAACTTCCATGTCTCTTTTTTAAAATCGCACTCCAAATAACGCTCAGCTTATCCAACTGATAAAAGGCATAATGTAGTTTTTATAAACATTTTTTATGATCTTTTAAAAATATAATACTCGACATATACAAGAGAATATACCATATTTCATTGAATCTTTTATAAGACCTTTATTTTATATACTAGTAATAATATAAAAATGTGGCCAAGTCAGTTAATCCATAATGCTTTCTTACCTTCTCTCTTTTAAGAGGCATCCCAATTTTGGAGATGTTAAAATGAAAAGGGAAAAAAAAAAAAAACAGTGCACCTTAGAAGCTATTAAATATGTTATGCAACATACTTGATAAGTTATAAAGCATAATATAGTAAACATCCATGAATACCCTCACACCCAGTCAATCCAAGATTTGGTCCATTACCCATAACTTGCATTTCTGCCCGGAGCCCATGCACGTAAGTGACCCTCCTCCTGAATTTTGGGTTCATTATTGCTTTGCTTCTCAAACACAGTTAAACTCTGTTTCCTTTTTAACTATACATTCCTCAGGCGTAGAGGCCATCTCTGTTCTCCACCACTGTTGTCTTCGGGGATGGACACAGTACCTGGCCCAGTAGATATTGTTTAACTCTTATTGACCAAGCGTATAATTGTCTGAGGCATACCCAAATTGGCTCTTCCTTTCAAAGTATGTTTTAAACACCATTGTCTCTAGGAGATCTCTGACAACCTGAACTGAAAACAAACTTGCCTGCCTTTTGAACTCTCTCAGCAATTTATCTTTACCCCCTGAACTGTACATATACTCCCTTCTCCTTTCAGTTCTAGCTCTTTCCCCGTCCCTGCCTTCTTGCTAGGTTTGCTCTAGCAGAATGCCTGATCACTGTGGGTTGGTGCCTGACGTAATAATAAAAGATAGCATAGATGAAATTATGTCTGGCACTTTACATGTATTCTCACCAAATTGACCTAAATGAGGTTAGTGGTATGACTGACTGTTCCCATTTAACAGTTGAGGAAACTGAGATTTATGCACATAATCACTTAAGCAATAAATATATGTCAATTGAAGGAAGACAGTGCTGCATCTAAATTATTTTGCCTGAGCATACTTCATTTTTTCTCTGGCGCTCAAGGCTTTATGCTGATCCTTGGGCATGTGGTTCAGAAATAAAAGGGGAAAAAATTAAAACAAATGAAGTAGATATAAGTTTTCTTTAAGAGTGAGATTAGCAACTTTTTTTTTTTTTACTGTTGAGGAGACATCTGTATTTTCTTTCATATTATTTGCCTAATTTTCTATTGGATTTATTTATTCCCTTATTGATTTGTAGAGATTCTTGTGTACCATAAAACTTAGACCTGTTTTTCTAGGTTAACTATGATATGCAAATATTTACCCAGTGTTTTGGTGATCTTTTGAATTTGGTGTACTATTTTAGCCATATTCAATTTTAATATAGTTTTATTTATCTGTTGTCTTTTTAAAGATCCTGAGCTTTTTGTTATTATCCTCAGAAATGCATTCCTACTTCTGAGATGACAAGAACATTTCCGTTTTTAAAAAAATATTAAAAAATAAATTCAGATAAGGCTAGGATCATAAAAGAACCTCTGTATCTTAGCACAATCACTTATTCATTCGGTTATTTACTCAGCACGTTTATTTAGCCCCTATGGTATACAGAGGTGACTTAAATTAGAAACTCTTCTTGCTAAGTGCAGTGGGGATCCCAACAGTACGAACTGATGCGCATTTTCAAAAGATCCCTGGGGCTACCGTACGGAGAAGAGATTTTTAGGGGGCAAGAAAGGAAGGCAAGAGAGAGAGGTAGGGCAGCAGTGCCCACTTGGAGCTGACCCAGAATTTGGTCAGAAGAACCAAGGTTCAAAGCAGACTTGTCGGAGTTAGAGCCAGAGCACTACTGCTGCTGCGGAAACGCCGGCCAATTCAGGCGTCCAGATGAAATGCTACTTTGAACCTGGAGCAGAGTGGGACTTTGTGTGGGGGACTGTTCAAAGGAAAGCTGGACAGGTGGCACCCCTGCTCACTTGGCGCCAGCAAGTGGAGGGAGCTCGCGGGTGATGGATGGCTTTACATTGTTCTGAGCACAGCGCGGAGGTGCAGGCGGGCGGGGGATGGGGGGCGGTCCCTGGGGAGCTCAGGGAAGTCTCTGGGTTTTTCTTACATGTTGTCTTCCTCTTAATATCCAGCCAAGGTATTAACTCTGTGTTCCAGCCACGTTTCCACCTAGAAATCTCACTATTGTTTCATATACTGTCACCCACGGTCCTAGTATTTGTATTTTTACACTTTTTAAACTCAAAATGTCTTGAATTTCGGTGAAAATGAGACAATTACAGTAGTTTGCAAAGCATAGAGAAGGGTCTATTTTTTTTTTTTAAACATTGAAAGAACATAACGGCATGCAGTTTATTACTATACTCCTCCCTTTCTCGAAGGGTCCATGGACATTTTTTACTCAACCAGTTTTAATTTTTTGCTCCTCATTTTATAAATGATTCTTCCCCTTGACTTCCCAATCTTGGGAGAAAACAGTATTTCTCTTGAAAATACAGAGGGCGAATGAGTCCTGTGTGTGTGTTTTCCACGTGTTGGTTTTCCGAGACAATTCTCATGAAAAGGACTAGGATTGCTAAGTCATTTTTTAATATAAGGAGGTCCATGTTTGGGCATTGAAATTAATTTCCCTTATCTCGCCATACAAGTAGCCACCCTGGCTTCTTTGATTTATTACCTGGGATGGTTCAGTGGCACTAAAAACAGAGGACGGGAAGACATCACCTTTACGTGCCATCATTAGTCACAGCATTCAAAGCATCGCCCTGAGTGGGCTGCTTTGCACGAGTTCCTGCCATGCCATGAGAACACCCTGTTCTCGTCCTGTGTGCCGGAGACATTGGGCCCGTCCATTACTTCCAGGCTGCATTTTTTACTTCTTAGTAAATTGTCCCCACCGTAAAATCCGTCTTGTCTTTTCTCCCGAACATAGTATAAAGGAACATTCTAGATTGCAAATATAATCCCTGATTAGAGACAAGGTACCGACTAGGAGAAAATATTTTATTTTTATTATTATTTTTTTAGGTTTTCATGGTTTTTATTTTTATTTTTTATTTTATATTGGCATATAGTTGATTTATAGTGTTCGTTTCAGCAACGTGTGATTTAGTTATATGTATATGTATATCTATATCTTTTTCAGATTCTTTTCCCATATAGGTTATTAGAGTATTGAGTAGAGTTCCCTCCTGTTGAGTAGGTCCTTGTTGACTATCTACTTTATATACAGTAGTGTGTATATGTTAATCCCAATCTCCTAATTTATCCCCCTCCCACCTTTCCCCTTTGGTAACCGTAAGTTTTTTTCTAAGTCTGTGAGTCTCTTTCTGTTTTGCAAGTAAGTTCATTTGTATCATTTTTTAGATTCCACATATAAGTGATATCGGATGATATTTATCTTTCTCTGACTTACTTCACTTAGTATGATAATCTCTGGTTGCATCCATTTTGCTACAAATGGCATTATTTCATTCTTTTTTATGGCTGAGTAATATTCCATTGTATCTGTGTGCCACATCTTCTTTATCCATCCATCTGTTGATGGACATTTAGGTTGTTTCCATGTCTTGGTTATTGTAAATAGTGCTGAAGTGAACATTGGGGTGCATGTATCCTTTTGGAGTATGGTCTTCTCCAGATATATGTCCTTTGGGATTGCCGGATCAAATGGTAGGTCTATTTTTAGCTTTTTAAGGAACCTCCATACTGTTCTCCATAGTGGCTGCACCAATTTACATTCCCACCAACAGTGTAGGCGGGTTCCCTTTCAACTAGGAGAAAATATTTTAAAATCACATCTCCAACCAAAGACTTGCATACAGAAGATATTATAAAGAGCCCTTAAAATTCTATAGTAAGGAAAAAAACAATTTAAAAAATGGGCAAAAGACTTGAACAAAAATTTTACCAAAGATGATTTACAGAAAGCATGAAAAGTTGTTCAACAGCATTAGGGAAATGCAAATTATAACTATGGTAAGGGAAAAAAAGCATGATGAGATACCACTACACACCTATTAAAATGGCTAAAATTTTAAAAATCAGGCAATATCAAGTGCTGGCAAGGATATGGAACGAATGATCTCTGATGCATTGCTGATTAGAATGCCGAGTGGGATAGCCACTCTGAAAACCAGTGGGTCGAGTTCTTTAAAAATTAAATATACAGTTACCATGTGACCCAGTGCTCACTCCTGGGTATTTATCCTAAGGAAAGGAAGGCATATGTCTATAGAAGAACCTGTATATGAATGTCGTAGAAGCTTTACGTATGGTAGCCCCATGCTGGGGAAAAACCCAAATGTCCTTCATTGGGTGCATAGATAGCCAAACCCTGGTACCTCCATATAGTAGAATAATCTCCAGGAACAATAAGAGATGTACTATTAATATACTCAGCAACTTAGAAGAATCTCAGAGATATTATGTTGAGTAAAAGAAGCTCAACTCAAAAGATTACATACTATGTGATTCCATTTATATGATGTTTTTGAAAAGACAAAACTACAGTTATTGAGAACAGGTCAGTGGTGGCCAAGGGTTCGGGATGGAGGGAGGCTATGACTATGAAGGGATAGTACAAGGAAGTTTGGGGGGTGATGGAGCTGTTCTGTATCCTGATCATGGTGGTGATTATATGAGTATATATACATGTGTTAAAATTCATAGTACTATAGACCTCCCACAGCTCAAGAGTCAGTTTTACTGTTAGGTTTATTTCTTTTTAACTTACCAAAGTCCCAACTTCCTCCTGTGATCTGCAGGTTCCAGCCTCTCTCTCGTGATCCAGCCAGCTCCTTCTGGGCCTTCTGGCCCCTCCTGTGAGGTCACAAACGCTCAGAGGTCACTTATGTCTTCCTGCCTGTGGGCACACTCATCTCTCTGCCCGGGAATCTCCCCCACTCCTTTCTGTGCACCCACCTCACCTGGCTGCTAGGCATCCTTTGCTGCTCAGGCATGGGAACCCCAGCACTCGCTCTAGGTGAGCTACCTCTGCACACCCGCCTCTGAGCATTTGCAAGCCCCCGTCACGGTGCTCACCACGTTGCCCCTAGTGCCTGCTTTGGGAGCTGCCCTGCCCTCTCAGCTGTGAGTTAGGAGAGTGATCTCACTGCTCACTCCTCAGCCCGGTAGAAAGGCGACAACTAAAGCAGTGAGGAAGAGAAGGAAGTCTGTGCCCTGGACTCAAAGACAAAAGTCAGCCTTTATTTTGTTGTACTGTGGCCTTTTTTCCTGGCTGTGCTGGCCTCTGACCCTCTGGCTGAAATTCCTTTCCTCCTGTTGCTCTTTCAGCAGGTGAATCCTCTTTTCTGGCTTTGCCCAAACTACTTGTTTAAAAGCAGTAAATCATGGTTTAAAAATCTTGATAGTCTCTTTTTTCCCTTTGAGCAAACGTAAAATTATGCGGCAAAATCATGACTGTGGAGGGGTTTTCTCACCTCTTCCCCAGAGATTAGATGGGGTTTATAGTGTACAATGGAAAGGCATTAGTGGTAAAATCCTTATAATAGATATATTTTTACATATTTACTGAGCCCCATCTTACAAATTTTTCCAAATTCCGTTGGGGAGAGAACAGACTTTCTGTTAAAAAAAAAAAAGGTAGCTTCTATTCTGGAATCCATAGCAATAGTAATAATAATAACAACAGTTATATGGTGCATACTGAGTGCCAGACACTGTCTTAAGAAGCAGTTTATGTATTATTTCACTTACTCCTCACGGCAACCCTAGGAGATAGTGGTGTTACTTCCCTTTCACACCTGTGAAAAACTCAGAACAGAGTGGTTAAATTGGGGTCTGGAGTGGCACTGGAATTTGAACACAAGCCTTCTGATTCCACCTTCCAAATGACTGTGGAACTGATGGAGGAAAAAAAATGCAAGACCTGGTTTTCCTCACCAGGGACGCAGGCTGACCTCTTTTCACTTCTCTCTTGGATTCTCTCCTGGAAGGTATCTCCACCCTCATCACATGGACTGTAAGAAGCTCCAGAATGGTTTGGGATGCTCCTTCTCTTCTCCAGCCAAGGATGATTCCATATTTGTTTCTTGATCAGTATTAGGTAATTGGAATAATTGGAAAAGCAAGCTAAAAATCAAAAAGGCTCAGGAAAGAAGCAGTACGAAAAATAAAACCTAACCTGAATTGTACTTCTACAACTTTCGAAGTGTTTTCAACTGTGTGTTCTCCAAAGATGCTTCTCACCATTTCCCATTATTATCATCTCCTCTTCACAGGTGAGGAAGGTGAGGCCCAGAGAGAAGTGAGTGACCTGTCCTGCTCCGCCATGTTGGTCCTTCCAGGACTAGAAAGCAAACTGAGTCTTTCCCTTCTCCTCCCCTCCTGTTCTTCTCCCCTTCTCCTTTCCTCTCTTCCATTTAAGTTCTTATTCATTGAGTAAGAGAAACTGTTCGGTATACTTAAGACACAGGCAATGTGATTTCATCTCTTTTCTACATATATAGGTTTTCTGTTGCTGCTAAACACATTGCCACACACATAGCAGCTTAAGACCTCCATTTGTTAGCTCACAGTTCCATAGGTCACAGGTCCAGACACAGAGCTGCTGGCTTCTGTGCTCAGAGTATCAGAAGGTTGAGAGTATCAGAGGTGCCACCCAGACCGAGTTCTTATCCAGAGGCTCTGGAAAATAATCTACTTCTTAGCTCACTCAGGTTGTTGGTAGAATTCAGTTCATTGTGGTTGTAGGACTGAGGTCCTCATTTCCTTGCTGGTATCAGTCAGCCAGGGGCCACTCTCAGCTTCTAGAGGCTGCCCACATTTCTTGCCATGTGACCTCCTCTGCCTTGATGCCAGCAGTAGTACATCAGATCTTTTCTTGTGCTCTTGAATGTTTGACTTTCTCCATCTCTGATCTCTAAACTCTAATATGAATTCAAAATACAAAGTCCATGTGATTCTTTCAGGCCTGCTCAGATTATCTCCCTATCCTAAGGTCAGCTGATTTTGGATCATAATCACAGCTGCAAAATCCTTCACATAAATACCTTGATTAGTGTTTGAATATCTGAAACGAGGGGTAGGAAAGTGGGAGGTCATCCAGAATTCTGCCTACCGCCAATGCATAACAGTGTTAAAAAAGGTAAAGACAGAAACAAGGGTCAACTCTAAGCTATTTATTTATTTATTTATTTATTTATTTATTTTTATTATTATTTTTTTTTGCGGTACGCGGGCCTCTCACTGCTGTGGCCTCTCCCGTTGCGGAGCACAGGCTCCGGACGCGCAGGCTCAGCGGCCGTGGCTCACGGGCCCAGCCGCTCCGTGGCATGTGGGATCTTCCCGGACCGGGGCACGAACCCGCGTCCCCTGCATCGACAGGCGGACTCTCAACCACTGCGCCACCAGGGAAGCCCAAAAGCTATTTATTTTTAAGTAGTAATTACATAAATTCTTTTATGCTTTTTGCCAACCTGATGCGTTTTGTATTTATTAGGCCATTTGATTAAAAGCATATTCGTAATCTGTGCAAGTTTTTTGTCTTAAAAGGATTGAATAAGGATGAGGTAGGCGTAATATTGTTGAACAAGGCAATTCACTATCACCAGCTATTCGGTAAGTTCCTCCTTTTTTTTTTTTTTTTTTTTTAGCATTGTTTCAACAGATACTTTCTTCTCAGCCTCTGTGGTCCATCTCCTTGAACCTTCTCTCTCTGCCTCTTGCCTATGTGATTCCTTCTCTACTTGCAGGTCTCATCTTAAATATCACCTCCTCGTGGACAAATTTCTTGATGGCCTTACCTAGTAGGTTAAGAATGACAAGTACGTGAAGTCGCTGTTTTATTCAGGCTTCCTTTGTGATGGCTTTCTAATTATTTCTGGATTCGTGGATTGCCAATGTCTTATGTCTATTTATCATAGACCGTAAGCCTTGGAAAGGGGGCCTTCATAGGCCTAGTGCCCAGACTGTGCTTGGTACAGAGGAGGCATCAAAAATTATGTGTTTAATTGATGTGTAAATGGAAGGTATTATGGAAAAAGTAACTATAACATTTGTTTAGAAAGGTGGCTAGAGTAGTGAACCAGGTTAATCATGAGGTCCCTGCTAAGGCATTTATCGTTTGAAAAGCACCCAGTTGACCGTCATAAAGCTCTTGAAAGAGAGAGGGGGGAGACTGTACAAATGGTGGCACCATAGAGGGACAGTTTCCATACTGTCCTTTGAAACATGCAGTGCCTCCGGGCAGGAGGTGGGCAAGGAGTCTGCAAATCACAAACCGTCTGATGTTTGGATCACGGTTTCCTGCAACGCTTTAATGCCCCGAGACGGAGGCCTCTTTCCTCCCAGCCCTCCTTTGAGCAGCTCCTCTCTCTGATATTCTCTTAAGCTTCACCTTCACCTCCATGCAGTCATAGACCCATTTAGAAGCCACTTGACCTTGGGCAAGTTATCCTCCCTGAGGCTTGTTTTCCTCCTCTGTAAAATGAGTAGAACAATCTGCACCTTGAAAGGTCATCGGAAGGATAGAAGGAGAGTGAGTGCAAAAGCCTGCCTCACACTGAGCTTAATAAATGCTGTTTCCATTATTGGACTTTGCCACGGCTCTGCGTACCTGACGTGGAATTCGAGTGCTCATCTTAACAACCGTTGTTTGGAATTTGTTAAAAAAAAGAAGGTTACAGTAGACTGTAGGGTCATTGGAGATTTTTGTCATCATATACTAAGGACTACCTAGTTTGAAATAAATGTATTTCCCATGCAACTATCCCAAGCACAACGTATCTACCTTTTTTTTTTTTTTTTTTTTTTTTCTGATGGTGCTTCAGAAGTCACTCCAGAGCCTTAGTAGTTCCTCTGGGTTTTTATTATGAACTCCAGTTAGCATTTTATTACGGCCCTTTAGACGTATTGGTTACTATCAGGTTTAGAAAGCAACCTGTGTCTGTCTTGTTCACCTTTTCCCATTCCTTAATACATGACAGGAAAACCGTGCGTTGCAATGAACACAGGCTTGCCTCTGCCCGAGCCCTTCCCAGTTGCTCCTCTTTTGGATGGAGAGGACTCTCCTGCCCCAGCTTGTGCGGGGAAGTAACAGACCAAAGCGGTCACATCCTTGGAGCCGAGGGATAGCAGTCAGTGGGGCTTCAAAGAGCTCCTTTGCCGTAAAGTACCAAAAATTGTTCAAAATCAGTCAAGCTTTTATCACATTTCCGAGGAGACCGTTTTAGGGAGCGACAAAGGCAGAGCAGATCAATTTACATTTCTTTTCCTTTCACCACTGTAAGAGCGCTTATTTGATGCATTCTCAAGGCAGGTCAGACAGTATTAGCCAATGTGGTGATGGGAGCCAGGTTAGACAGTATTAGCCAATGCGGTGACGGAAGCATAGAGCCAGCTCCTGTTGTGTTTATCATGGAGATCGTTTCTACACTCAAACCTGCACTCCTATCTTTCTTTCTTTCTTTTTTTTTTTCTGTACGTGGGCCTCTCACTGTTGTGGCCTCTCCCGTTGCGGAGCACAGTCTCCGGACGTGCAGGCTTAGCGGCCATGGCTCACAGGCCCAGCCGCTCCGCGGCATGTGGGATCTTCCCGGACCGGGGCACGAACCCGTGTCCCCTGCATCAGCAGGCGGACTCTCAACCACTGCGCCACCAGGGAAGCCCCCCGGCACTCCTATCTTTTCTTTTCTTTTTCCTGTCTTTTAATTCCCTGAGTGTGATTTAGAGGAGTCCATGCATTGCACTGCAGTGGCATTGGAAGTCTGGATTTCCGATTTAATTCCCGTAGTCTGAACCCAGAACACAGGGCCAGGAGACTCTCTCCTGCCCCAGATTAGCTGGGAGAGCTTGGACAGTTGGTGCAGTATCTCTGTGCATGCCCCTCGGTTTCCTCTCCTGTAAAATGGGACTATTCACTTCTTATCAGAGCGTTATTATAATAAAAGGAAATGTCCTGTAGATTTAAAAATAAATTTTAACACCATGCACATACTTTCATTTTTATGTTTAATCTGAAAG
Organism: Mesoplodon bidens; assembly: GCF_964165515.1. NCBI lineage: Eukaryota > Metazoa > Chordata > Mammalia > Artiodactyla > Ziphiidae > Mesoplodon > Mesoplodon bidens. Next base: position 19,795,124 of record NC_138172.1, read on the forward strand.
TAACATGCGAAATCAGGATACCACTGTCTTCAGAGTTGTTAGCCTGCATTCATCATATTTCTAGGTGAAGTATCTGAAAGTGATTATAGGTAATAAATATCTTTTTTCTTAAACTTATTGCAGAGGCAGTTTTTCCACTGTTAATGAGGGTAATTTGACTTGGTTGAAGGATTGCAGTTCTTAAGAATTAATGCAGTAATCCAATTCAAAGATTTAAAGAGATCTAAGATTTTTCACAGGTCGCGTGCTAGTGAATGTGCTGCTCTCACATAGCAGCTAATGGACTTGAACGCCAGTCTGTCATTTACTGTTCCCTCGCTGAGAGCAGCTATGCCCTTGGTAGTGAGTCTTCTTTCCAAGCATTGCAGGTTATTTAGAAGTGTGGTATATTTGTAACACTTTTGAGAGAGAGTATCCTATTTCCCCCAGCCCCTAATTACTATAAAAACCGGGGTTATCTTTCTTAATTACACGTTTGAATCCTAATCTGCTAAGGTCTGAGGAATATCAGACTCCAAGGAGCTGCCTTCTCACCTTCCTTTTTCAGAGAAGGGCCTTTCTTTTTTCTTTCTTTCTTTTTTTTTTAGTGTATTTTTAAGAACGAATTCCTGTATCATTGTATTCGTACCTATAGGTTAATTCATGTGAAGACAAAGGTTACATGTATGGTATTCATAACTTTCCATTTTTGATAGTGATGTATTATGAACAGCTAACAGTATTTTGTAAAGCCTTATTTGTAAAGGATGTTGGAAATGCTCTTCTTTCCCGATGCCATTATGTTTCTAAATATGAAAAATCCCATTTTGAAGCAATTAGAAGCCTTCTCTTCTCTTTCCATGTGTGTGTGCACACAGGAACCTTTGTTCCTTAATTAGGAAAAGGACTAGAGCTCATTAATTGTGGTTCCAAGTGATGTCTGCTCAAATGTTGAAGCATTAATACATTACAAGGAAAGATCCAGCCTAAATCTAGGAGGCTCTCGGCAGTTCTGAGAACTGTTAAAAAGATAAATAAGCAGCAGAGGGTCCTTGTAGGACCATCCTGACATCCTGGCCTGTCCTTGAGGGCCTGGCTGGCTGCTGTTGAGTTTTAAAGCCTTGGAAATTTCTGTACTCACAGGAGAGAAGGGGCGAAGGTGCAACTTGTGTAGAAATCTAGAACTTTGCCTTTGTTGAAAACCTATGATTTAAAAAAAAAAAAAAAAAAAAAAAAACAGAGGTCAGGAATCTCTCTTGGATTTTTTGGTCAATTAGAGGACCCCATCTAGATGCCTGTAGATGTTATTGAAAGTGAGAAAATTGCTGGCAACCATGATAGGAGACAGGTATCCTAATGTTTTATAGGCTGATTTTCATTGCTGGCATTAACACCGGAGGCATTGCAAGAGTTCTGAAAGCCAAAACTCCCAAACTGAATTGGCAAAGCCTTAGGCCCGCATGGGTCATCAAGACAGAGCCCTAATTCCCACAACAAGAACAGGAATTTCTTCAGCCTCCAGGAAACTTGATGCATCTAAACGTTCCAAGAAATATGAATAGTGCAAACGGTGGACTCATCTCACTGGTCAAGATCAAGGTTTCAGAAGCAGGGAGGTGAGCAACTTGAGTGAAAACTCTCAGACCGCATAGGTGATGCTTTCCTGTGGGTTGGCTGGCCTGGTGAGGGAACCCTGAAATGAAGGATGGGAAGAATACAGCCAAATGTCAGTTCAGAAACCAGAGAATGGAAAGTTAGAGCACCTCATTTGAGGGGCAGTCACATGTCTTCCAGAAGATTCTGTCCAGTCAGGTGGATAACCATTTGGAAGGAAGAGAACGCAGGGGCCACTAGGCACGTCTGGGGTCCTCTCCTGCCTCCCCACCTGCCATCTCCCTCCTCCTTTCCTGCCTTCTCTTTCCACCTCTGCCGGAGGATGAACTGCCTTCCTCCTGCTCATGTTAATGGAAGACATTGTTAATATCAGTAAAAGGGAGCATTTCATAAAGGCCGCAGATTTGGCAAGTAAAGGCCTGACACCATATCCCCTGTGCTGATAACGGTCTGGGTCAGAAACAGTGAATGTGGAAACAAATATTATTTCTCTGAAATGTTCTGCCATTTAAAGAGACATGTCTAGCTAGGAGACATATCTAAATATATTTTTGTATAATAATAAGATACTATATATTTTTACATAATATAATTTATATATATTTTTTCTCTACCAGTCATTTTTTTTTAACGTTGTGTTTCTCAGAGAAAGAAAAATAGATTTTAAAATATAAAAACCTGTTCTTCCACTGAGGATGCAAAAATCTCATTGCAGTATTTATTCCAAACCTGCTCTCATAATGTTCAGTCAAGGAGAAAACAGCAAAAAACAGTTGTTGATGGACTTAGCACAGAACTGGATTAAATAAGCATTAGTCTACTGAAGCTGATTACAGGAATATGAAAATGCAATATCTTAATGGTACATATTTTTATGTGGCAGCTCAGTTGCCTTTCATTTTGCAGCTAATATGTCTATTCTTATGAGTCATTTACTTCTTTAATTACCTTTTGCAGGCAAGGCACCATGGTATATTAATGTGAATGATTTTTACTGCCAGTTTATCATACAATGCCCCAGAAGTTGAAAGGCGTAATTGACTTGGAAGAACAGCTCATGAAGGAAACAATATTTAGTTGACAGTTTTCCTTGTACTCTCTGTTGACGTTTATGAGTTTACACTATGCTAAAGGAGTAATAAACACAATTTTCTTTCAATAACCGGAAAGGCTAGCTTCTCAAATACATCTGTGGAAAATGCATTTGTTCATTTCTTGAATAATATGAAAATAACACATTTCCAGTGATAAGACCTCTCAGACTGCCAATTGAATTAAACCTTTGAAGGTACATTTATAACCTGTCTTGGAGCATTAGGAGATATTAGGGTTCATGTGATTGGATCAATTTAATGAATATTTAAATTATAGACAGATTTGGATAAATCATATTTAAATCTGGGTGTTAGAACGAGACTATTTGGCCTCATCCTCCCGATTTCCAGAGGGAAGGAAAGCGGGAAGGGAGCTTGGGAACTGTCTGGAGGGAGATCTTCTTTCTCCCCAGGCGAGGGAAAGTCTGACAGTACATTTTAGGGAAAGAAAAAAAGAAGGGACCGTCACTACAACTCCTTTTAAGGTCTGGGCTTTGAACAGTTAAACTCAAGACTTGGGCGGGTCACTGCTCTTCTGGCGTCTGGAATGGTGCCTGAGTTGACTTGGGCAGTTAGCAAGCGCCCTTGTTTTAACCATCACTTCCACAGTCCTCTGGGCAGGTCCTGGTTTGGCACATTGGTTTCGAGGGAGTTAAACTTTTCACAGTTTCCTGGATTGTTTGCAGTTCAGTCCTGTGCAGCATAATGAAAGTTTTCTAGCCATCTGTTGTTAAGCTGGCGGGGAGCAAGGCCAGTATATCCAAACAAAGTTCTGGCCTGCTGTAAACGGAACCTGTCGGTTTAGCATAGCTTTCCTGACCCCTCCAACGAACGGGGCAGCCCTTGGTACCAGGCACTGACTGCATGGCGCTTTCAAAGGGGAACTATTTTGGGGGTAGGGGGGTGAGGGCCTGTTTACTTTTTCCCTCCGCGTTCCTCTCACTGGCTTGGACTAGTTTATACTTAATCTTTAAATGGATAAATGGTTACTTGCCCCCTCCTTTTTCAGAGAAGGAAGCATTACTTCTTAATAGGAGATTGTAACTTCTAAAACAAGGTATGAGTGTCTCTAAATGTGTGTCAGGCGGCTGTGATTTGAAAGGGTGTTCTGTAACCAGTTGTTTTTGTTTCATCATTTTGTCTTTCAGCGTTTGGGGACAAATAGTCTGGGCAGTGGAAGCTCCTATATTTATTACTTAGCTTATGTAACTAAAGCGTTTTCACAGCTTTAAAAGGACTCCCCGCCACCCTTTCTTCTGCCTTTTTTATTTCATTATCAGAAGTTGATACACAGCATAACTTAGAGAGCAGCCATTAGACAGTGCCTTCCAGCTGTGTGGGGTGTTCCCTACTTCTCTGTTCTTATTTACAGGGTATATATCTATTGCTTTTAATTGCCCAGCTGAACCTTAAAATCAGTTCTTTGTTTTGTGGTATTCTGTAAAACGTGTTTAATTCTTAGTTCCTGTTTCACAGTGTTTCCTTGGCTCTGTATGAAACATTCCTGTATGTATGTGTGTATCTCAACACCTGTCTAAGCCTCCCCCTAACCTTTGTGGGTTTCCTTTTGTTAATGACACCTTGTAGGTGCTGTTGTACTTTTATCTTGGTCTTGCTGCAGTATATTTCCTGTCCAGCATTGGTTACATTTGTGCTCTGTTAAGAGAGGGCTCTGGGGAGCCATTGTCAGACCTCTGTATCCATCTCAATTCATTAAAATATCCAGGGAGAATGGCCACTGTCATTGAATAACTATGTCAGCCACTCCCCTGGCTGCCTTAGTCCCGCTAGATGAGAAGCAGACCACAGTCCCACACGGTTACAAAGAAAAAAGGCACCAAAAGGATGCATATTTGTCTAAAGCACCAGCATGAGAGGGCTTGGATTCAACTTTAACTGCAATCCAGGAATGTACAAGGGTCAGGAGTTCCAGAGATGGGGATGGGGGTGGAGGGGGGGCAGCAGAAGAACCAAAGGAATAAACAAGGAGATACAAGGCTTCTCCTTTAAGGGACAAGGAGTTTTGCGGTAGTGGAAAATATTCAATTTAAAATTTAAATGAAGGCACTTACTTGGAAATACCATACAGTCCTAATCTGTTTGTAAGGTGACTGACATATAAAGTGCTTTTTTGTTTTAAGGTAAAAAAAAAAAAATGTATTCGGGGTAGAGTTTTGGGTGTAAATGTCAGGTGCAACGTAACGTGTACTCACTCCAAGAGTCAAGCAAATAACCTTGGCATTTAGGACACTGCCTTTTAGAACATGAAATTGTTTTTTGTTGTGTGTCTTTTTTTTTTTTTAAAGGAGGAGTACATTAAGGGGTCACCTATTAGCTGTGTTTTTGCTGTCTGAAACTCAGCCCTTCTGTCTATTAAAATCAAACTACTGTGTAAACATTCCAGTGTTGTTCTTGGTCTCTACAATGGCCACAGGGATCAGGTTTCACCTGCCTGCACATCTTCAAGCAATTAGAGCAATTAGCGTGAAGCCATTTCACATTCAGGGATTCAAGGTCTGTGGTGACATTCAAGTCCAGGAGAAGTCTGAAAGGGAGAGAGAGGAAGTGGCCCAGAGCATGGCTACTCTTCCATGGCCCTAAGCAGACAATTTCTCTCTTAAAAATGGTAGCTCTTTAATGATATTATTATGAGGTTTTTAAATGACAGATCAAAAGTTGTTTATATATAAAAAAAAACCCAACAGTCATTTAATTATACTAATGAAGGTCTTTATACATGGCAGATTTTTAAAAAAGACTTTTAATGGCTGTGAGACACGGAGTGTTCCTCCTCCGTGTCTCACCATGGGAGTGACGGCATTCTTTGCAGAGGAAGAATGTATTTTATAATATATAAAGGAATTTGCATTCCGCTTTACATGGTAAACCTCCCTGTTTTGGGTAAATGGAACCATTACAGCAACCTAGAATGTTTAGTTGGCAGACTTTGGGAGTAAGTATTGAAAGCAACTTTTTATTTATTTATTTTTTTAGCTTGGAGAAGAGTAGTGGCAACTTTCATATATTGAACTAGTACAGTTTAAAGACAGATGATCAGCTTAGCACATCAGACAGCTATGTAAGCGTGACCGAAGATGCCTTTTACAAAATCGGCTCAGAATCCGGAAGGGTTTGTGTTGTGTTTGTTTGTTGTGTTTGTTTTTCACATGTGTAACTTAGTTACCCAGGAATCTTGTTTGCATGAGGCAAACCCTAAACTGATTACAGCTTTTAAAATTGGTTAGTAGATTTTTAAATCCACATTGCACTGTTGGGTTATTATGCAGAAACAGGGGGAGGGGCTGATTTTCAAAATCCAAGGGTGCTGCAGAAATGATCTGGCTCTGTGCTCCCAGGAGGTGTTTGCAGTCAGGTGTAACTGCAGGCTAAATTATAATGTGGGATTCTCTTGCCCTTTAACCTGATGCTGCCTGTTCACGTTCAGTGTTTATTAACAAACAGCTCTAAGCACAAAATTGTTGGGAGAATTACTTTTTCATTAGACACACTGACTTTAATTAGAATAAGTGGCTTATTTTTAAAAGAAATAATTGTGTGCCTCTAAGAAAGTTCTTGCAATAATTCCTTTACGAAATTACCTTAGATGACTTCAAAGTGAGTAGGTACTGAGCAGTTTTCTGTCCATCGCCCTGAACTCATCTATCTGTGTGACTGAGGCTGGAGCATTTGTGTTCAATTAGTAATTAGCCATTTTTAGGGAACTGGACTGCTCAGAAGTCTCTAGCCCCGTCTCGAACCACTTAGAGCTCTTCTGTTGAGGACTGGTTTTCCTGCTACCCACTTGCATGGCGCCCAGGCTATGTGCCTTTTGAAACTCCGTGACAGAGCAGATGCAGGGGCTACTACTAAAATGTAGCATGCTGGACACTGAGACAGGTGAAGGTCTGTCTTTTCCCCTTGCCCCTTAGAAGTGGATTGCTAGGAAGTCATCTGCAGCGTTTATAACTAGACTGGCTGAGTTAGACAGGAACATTTGAATTGGATATTCCACCCCCTTCTAAAAGTGGAGAGGCAGGCATCTAAAAGCTGCAGGGCTCAGAAGGGAGGTTAGGCAGTAAACCAGATCTTTCCCTTTTTTTTTTTTTTTCCTCCTAGCCTCGTCCTCTGTTTCTCTGATCTGCCTTTTGAACTGTTTTTGTGGCTGATCAGTTCCACCTAATATGTCTCTTGATTTCTGCTATTGTAATACTCAGGCGACATGCTGTTCTCTTGGTTTTTATAAGCTTTAGATGCTTCTGCCTGTCATATTCTGGCGGTTTATCTTCAGCGTCTGGATTTGCTTTCAGACTTGAATGTCTATCAAGCTGCCGTTGCTTTGAATGTGAGATCAAAAGAAGATGAATTCCAGTAAAAAATTTCCTTCTATGAAGAAAAGATTGGGGCCTATGTAAACATCCTACTGACAGTTCCCAATGAGTTATTTTAGCCGAGTATTAGCACCTGGATGACAGACAGTCCAGCATTCCATGCTCCATAACAAATCAGTTGCTTCCATGGCAGAAGAACATGGCCACAGCAGCAGTGCATTTTCAGAAAGAATCCTTTTTCTTCCTCCTCCGCCTCCCCCTTTATCTTTTCTTTTCTCTCTTTTTTTTTTTTTTTTTTGAATTTGGCTGTTCAACTCTTCATCCTATTTTTCAAGCTGACTTCTCTGCCTTCAGCAGTTCACTTTTCCTTACAGTATATGTCAAGTTCACTCAGGTGACGGAAGACAGGACTTGGATAATTAGTTTGGGGTGGCTTCGGGAGTGTTCAGGTAGGCAAGCTAGGCATCTCAAGCTAAACAGGTAGTTTGGTTGATTGCAGAGAAAAGGAAAAGCAGCAAAAGCAAGCTCAGGGGCATATCCCTGGAATGCAGGCGATGTGTTCTTTAAAAATACATGTGACAAAATCCTCTAAAGTCTGCAGAATCGGAATTTTCTTTTCTTTCTTCCTTTTTTTTTTTTTTTTTTTTTTAAAAAAAAGCATCCTGCCTATGTTAATGTCACCACAAAAATATCTCAAGAGCAGGCTGCCCAAAACCCTGTCGGTATGTATTTGTCTGTGTGAATGAGCTGTGTTTGGCTAGGGCTTGGTCTAGCCCCGGCACACTTCTGATGCTGTGTCCTTGCTTGCAGACCTGGGATGATTTAGATACAGTGTAGCCTGAACAGATTTCTTCTTTAAGTGCTAAATGCAACTTTGAAAATTACCTCCAAGCTCCAACTGATCTTTCAACTTTGAAAGTGAAGAATTACTTGAGGAATTCTTGTGGTTTCTTTGTCATTTAGTGAGAGCCCAGGCAGCTACCGTGGAGGCAAGCGTCCCTTAAGTTGCCTACAAAGGGCAATGTTCCAGTGTGTTTTCTCCTCGAGTGTGCTTCAGTTGCACAGGACTTCCTGTTTATTCAAACATCTTTTTTACCATTCGGCAACCCCGCTTCACAGAAACAGCCAGAACCCATCTACAGCAAGAAGACGGAAATCCAAGGGCAGACAGTGCGAGCTTTCTCGATCAAACTCTTCATTTTCTCTGTAAGTGTCCAGAGGAAAAAAAAAAAAGAACATTTTCGCTGGGTTAAACTTTTAAAACTAAGGATCTCCTCCTGCACAGATATTCTCTGAAGGGCAAAATAAGATGATCCAACTTACTTACTGCTCTTTCTGCCCCGCCCCCCCCTTCCATCAAAGACGTTTTTCTTTTCAGAGCTCTGAGAGGACCGGTTCGTTCTAACTCCTTGTTACTTCACGCTTGCTTTCAAACGTGTCTCCGGATGGTCTCAGCTAAGTCAGCAGCCGTGTGTCGTCAGGACCGGTTTAGGAGCTTGAACGGAGATTAGAACCTCGCTCTGCTTATTTGTGAGATTGTTTTGTGTCGCCTTCTTTTCCTTCCTGTTATCACCAGGAGTGAGAGGGTGCAGGCTTGGTGGCTTGGTAATTCTGCATCTGCAGGATTGTCCTCCACGTATGCATCACGACCCCATCATCGTTCGTGAATCGGTCTTGATAATATTTGTACCAATTTCATGCCAATAAAAGTCAGACTGCTGAAACAAGCACGGTCATTATCTCATTCTTATTACTATTGTTTAAACGGAGTGGGCTGCAAAAAAAGAAAGAGAAAGCCCGCCTCCCTTTCCGAGATGGTTGTTAACTTTGATGTTGGAAGGGTCTTTTCAAAATGCTCATTGTGGATAATTAGGATGGCAGGGAAAGCCCTGGAACCTGGGCTGCTTGCTTCTTTCTATGCCAGAGAGTGACGTGGTTGCTCCTTGGGTCCTTTCTGTTGAAATGACTTTTTCAACACATGGTTTGACTTTTTTTTTTCCAAGGGTTCCACCTTTTCCTGTCTGCTGTGGAGGTCCCTCTGGCCCCCCTGCCCTCTCCCCACACCCTTCCCCCAACCCTGACCCAGCCAGCTTCAGTGTAATTGGTAAGCCAGGTGCTAATTTTTTTTTTTTCTTCACTGTGTACTGGTCAGGGAATAGACAGGAAGTAGAAAATTAGCTCTTTTGATCTGAAGGGAATTGTTATTACTCTAAACCTTGTTTGTTAGTCCCCAGACTAAATATACTTCCATTTTAGCGTCTAACTCAGCCATCTATTAGAATAGAGAAAGAAACAGGCTCTGTCATTGTCCCCCACCTGTCATGGAAGAAGCACTTCAATACATAAAATAGGTAAGTGTATATATATGTGTGTATCGCTCTTGCTAGGCTGGCTTTTTTCAGATGCAGAAGTTGTTCTACTTTGCAAGAAAAGAAAATTATGTTTGCGACGGCCTTAAGGACACTTTGTATAACAGTAGGAGTAATTGCAGGGAGCATGGAAAGAGTGACTGGAGGTATTTACTCAGATGTCAGTGTAGGTGTGGAGGCCAAAAACTCAGTGTGGGAACAGTGGGCCGCTTTTCTTGGTATCGCAGTCTATTTGATGACCATCAAATTTCCCAGCTCGCTGGTTTTGTTTTTTCTGGATGGCATGTTTGATTATTTATCAGAAGGGGAAGGGAGTAGCTGAAGCAAATAAACATGTGACCAAGTTCTGTTTTGTTTTCCACTCAGAAAGCCATGCCCTTTAACAGACATACAGAAAAGAGTAAATGCATTGTTTTATGATAAAAGGAAATTACATGTGTCATTTTCTTTTTAAAGGCAACCAAGTTAACCCTTAAGACTCAGGAGCTTCTTGGCCTTCTGAGAATTCGCCAGGCTTTTACTGAGAATTCATCTCTTGCGGTGGATGGTTTTATGGCACAGGATTTCCAAGGTTTAGTTGGTCAGTAGTTTGGCTTTTCTAGATGCGTTCCTTAGTTATGCCTGCCTCAGTAGCTCTACTTTTATGTTGTATGTGAGAGAGTGCGTGTGTGTGTTTTAAACAGTGATGCCATTGGATAAATCTGTAGCTCTTACAGTTGTGTTAAAAGCTATATTCTGACTTTACATCGAAACATAAAGAGCTCAGTTAAAGGGAAATATACCAGAGTTTCTGTGACCAGTGAGCAGCATAATTTATTCGTATCCAACTGTTGCTCCTCTCTTTAGAACGTGTCAGGCAGGTGGTGTCCTACAAAGAGACAACTTGTAGGTCTCCGAGACACCCTCAAAAACATCTTCACGTCTTTATTCTTATGTCATGTATATAATGACCTGCAGGGCTGTTGGTTATCTCAGGTCAAGTCCTCCAGAGACCTAGGGAAAGGCTCAAATCTACATGAAATGTAGCTTTTTAAACAAGCAGACTAAAATTTAACTTTTTCGCTTTCATTCTCTAGCGGGGTTTGCATCAGTGCATGGAGATGCTTTATACATAGCCAATCACTGACCTATGTGTACATGCTCTCATGGGCACATTTTTTAATAACTAAAGCATGATTTTGGTCAGGGGCTGCCTCCTGTATACGCACCCTGAACAAATGATGGGCATGATCCTAGCACAGTGCCTGGCCCAGTCACATCAAGCCCTATAAATCACAGCTGAAAATCTGTTTCATTGCCTATACTGTCTTGGAATGTGAATAGGAAATATGCACACAGAGGGATTCCCTCTCCATTGACTATATAAGGGAACAATGCAGCCGACACTCAAACACAGCGCAGCCTTCATCAGGATTGCCCTGCATGTGTGTCCCTGGGAGGTGGCTTCGTCCTGGGGAGGACAACCATAGTAGCAGTAGCCTTTCCGCCGCCTCTTTTTGTCATCTTGGGTGACTCTCCAAAAGGCACTTGGGTTGGATCGTCACAGTTTGTACCTATACACAGCCCTCTGTGCAAATCAAAGTGCCTGACTAATGCTAACTTGTTAATACTTGGAACATGCTTGGGACGTAGGTAGGCTGTGATGATGATCCCACTTTTGAGGTGGGAAAGTGTCCTGTTGTTAAAATAGTTTATAATTTCCGGGTGTGTCTGTATCTCATGGTCAGGCACGAGCTGGAAGGGACAGGATCTAGATGCCATGAGAAGCGTTTTTCCTGTGACATACTCAGCCCTGACCACAGGCAGTCTCATGAGAAAGTATCTTACCACGAAGAAACTGGACTGGAAAATGCATCTGGTGCGTGGAGTTGATGGAGATGCAAGGGAGGAGCAGGTGAAGAGATCACGCTTACTTTTCATCTCTTCAGTGTCAAAGTTAGGAGATTTTTTTTTTTTTTTTTTAAGATACAGCCTGGGCTAAAATTTTGATTTTTGTTTTGTTTCACTTTAACTCAATATGATGTTGGCAATTTAACTTGCACAAAAATCAAATTAGTTGGTTCTTTGCAGAGACCCTGCTCAGGGGCAGCGCAAAGTGAGAAGCTACTCGCGGTTGTGGGCTTTGGGGCAAAAGAATCGAAACATTCTGTTAACCCTCAGTGTTACCATGTGATTCTTGAATTCTTGTGTGTCTCGCCCTCCTTCCTATGGTTACTACTTACAGAGTAAAAATTAGTCACGTGCCATTTACAGTTTTAAGTCTTATGTTGAAAACCTTTTCCAGAAGTCTCTAGAATAGGGTGCGGGTAGCATTTAGGTTATTTGGTTCCCAGCACTGTTTGTTGGTTGGAAGCTGAACGTAAAAATTAGGTTTGAAAAGTCTCCGTTCAAAATGGGTTTTTAATTTCAAAAAGGGATTTTCAAAAACATGTAATTAATGATTCCAGTTTTGCTTCAGAAAAGTAGTTTATGTAAGCATGCCCCCAAATGTTGTCAGGGTGTCATGCGTAGGTGAGGATATTACACTTGACTTTTTATTTTTCTAATTCATTTATGTGTTTTTCATATCTTATAAAATGAGTAATCATTTTTTAAGTACTTTTTTTTTTTTTTTTTTTTTTTTTTTTTCTGTACGCGGGCCTCTCACTGTTGTGGCCTCTCCCGTTGCAGAGCACAGGCTCCGGACGCGCAGGCTCAGTGGCCATGGCTCACAGGCCCAGCCACTCTGTGGCATGTGGGATCTCCCCGGACCGGGGCACGAATCCGTGTCCCCTGCATCGGCAGGCGGACTCTCAGCCACTGCGCCACCAGGGAAGCCCCAAGTGCTTTTTTTAAATTGAAGTATGGTTGATTTACAATGTTGTGTTTGTTTCAGGTGTACAGCACAATCCTTTTTCAAATTCATCTCCATTGTAGGTTATTTCGAGATGTTGACTACAGTTCCCTGTGCTATACAGTAGGTCCTTGTTTTCTGTCTATTTTATATATAGTAGTGTGTATCTGTTAATCCCAAACTCCGGATTTATCCCTCCCACCACTTCCTCTTTGGTAACCATAAGTTTGTTTTCTATGTCTGTGAGTCTGTTTCTGTTTTGTAAATAAGTTAATTGGTATCATTTTTTAAAATTCCACATTTAAGTGATATCATATGATATTTGTCTTTATCTGACTTATTTCAGAAGCACTTATTCATTGTGAGGCCCTAGGCTATGCACATTGTATGTATGTATTATGACATAGGGACTGTTATTTTCTCCCATTCTTACTGATGAAGCAGTGGACGCAAGGAGAGGTTAAGTAACTTGTCCAAGGTCACACAGCTCGCAAGCAGTGGAGCTGGGGTTCAAATCCAGGCGGAATGACTGGTGGGCACTTCACCACCGTGTATGCTGCTTCTGTAGAAATACATGAATGTTTTATGAAGGAAGCCTCTCTTTGGAAATGTTATGCTTCTCCTGAGGTCAGTAATTCCCCCAAATTCCCAGGGAATCCCTATTTCTTCATGCCTGGAGACTCAAGTTCCCCCTTATGCTAAACTGTAGTGACCGGAAGCTCCAAAGATGGTTGTCACCCGATGAGCACAACTCTGACGAACACAGTTTTGTTTTAACCTCCCTTTTAAGAAAATGTGTCTAATTCCTGGACCAGAGTGATCAAATTTTCAAAGAGTTCACTGCCAAGTACCTTTGAGTGTGGCTTGGATTAACTGAATATATTCTTCTAGACATTTCTAAATTCTTCTCTAAAGATCTGTCCTGTCTAGCAGGTAGTTCTAGTTCCATGGGAATGCCAGAATTCCAAATCCATGGATTTGCGGGTTAGTGGCCATTTTGCGTTGTGTCATTCTTGAAGTACAAGGGCAGGGATTCTAAGCCAGACTGTGTGACCTTTGGCATATTCGGTAAACTTTCTGTTTATGTAAAACAATTTAGAACCAAGCCAGATACGCGGTTGGCATTCAGTAAGTGTTGGCCGTCATTTCTTCTTCGTGACCTGGCAGCTGTATCATCAGTACCTTCATCTCCCCCAGGCTTGTCCTTTGGCTTCCAGCCAGCCATTCCCTCTGTATTATTCTACGAGTCAAGGCAAGACATGGGTTAGGGTTTGGTGAGGGTCAGAAGGAGCCGTATTTGCTCAAGTGCCTTTGCCAGCGGAAGGATACAGGCCTCTCCGTTGCAAGTCATCTGTGTGACCATGGGTAAATCACATCAGCCCTCTTGTCCTCAGTTCGCTTTTCATACGATGAATATTGTCTGCCTTAGGTTCCTCTGGGCTCAATAGAGGATGCTGTGGTTTTCTCAGTGTCTCTCTAAAGAGGATAGCCAGTATTTGAGATCACTGGGGAAGAGGAATCTTTGTTTCCCACAAAATACATCTTCTTATGTATGGGGCAGTGTACTTAGTACTAGTTTCCATTAAATAAGTAGTTGTCATGTACAGGTACTGTGCTAAGGATTATGCATATCTCACATAATCTTTAGAATTTAACCTTTCTGTTCCTGTGTTTCCATATATGTTAGCTGGGTATAATGATGCCTCAAACGATTGTGAAAATTAGATGAGATTGTGTGTCTATACTGTTTAGTACTTGTCAGGCAATAAACACTCACAAAATTGCAACTTTTATTATTATCTTCCTCATCCCCAGTGGCCAGGAACCAGAACAGTTTTAAGAATACATTTAATTGAAAATGCAAATCAAAGCCACAGTGAGATGTCACTTCACACCTATTAAAATGGCTCTTATCAAAACGACAAGAAATAACAAGTGTTGGGGCGGATATGGAGAACAGGGAACCCTTGTGCACTGCTGGAGGAAATGTAAATTGGTGCAGCCACTACGGAAAACAGTATGGTAGTTCCTCAGAAAACTAAAAATAGGACTGTCATATGATCCAGCAATTCCACTTCGGGGTATATATCCAAAGGAAATGAAATCACTCTCTGGAAAAGGTATGTACACCCCCATGTTCATTGCAGCATTAGGTACAGTAGCCAAGGTATGGAAAAAACCCAAGGTGTCCATCGATGGATGAATGAGTGTAAAGAAAATGTGATGTACATACACACACACACACACAGGAATATTATTAACCCATAAAAAGAGGGAAATCCTGCCATTTTTAGCAACACGGGTGGACCTTAAGAACATTCTGCTAAGTAAAATAAGTCAGACAGAGAAAGACAAACACCATATAATCTCACTTGTATGTGGAATCTAACATGATCAAACTCATAAAAACAAAGAACAGATTGGTGGTGTCCAGAGGTGGGGAATCGGGGAAGTGGGTGAAGTTTGTCAAAAGCTACAAAGATAAGTAAGTTTGGGGGATGTCATGTACAGCATGGTGACTTAACTAATAACATTGTATTGTGTATTTGAAAGTTGCTAAGAGAGTAGATCTTAAAAGTTCTCATCACAAGAAAACAATTGAAACTGCGTGAGGTGATGGATGTTAGCTACACTTGTTGTGGTAATCATTTATATATACATGTAATCATATATATGTAATCGTTTATATATATATAATTATCATGCTGCACACTTAGAACTATTAGAGTGTTACCTGTTAATTACATCTCAATAAAAGTGAGGGGGGGAAAGCATTCAGAGCGAAAAAATTTCATACAGTTACTTTACACCCACCCCCCACCACTCAAACAAGAAGCAAGCAACTATAGTAGAATGTGAGAATCTACAGTGGATTGAAAAAACAGGGGCCAGAAATCCTGCTGGACCTGAAAGCCTTATCTGGTGGGTGGAAAGAGACAGGTCGAACTTAGACGAAGGTGGAGCGGAGACGCAGGTGTCCCGGTGTGTGAACTGTGGCTGGACTTCAGTTAAACTGTGAGAAGAAGTCTGCGCTCTCTCAGCTCAGCCTCTCCATTGTTTGCTTTATGAAACGCTCTTCTTGCAAAGGTCCAACCTTGGCTCAGTTGAATCACGGAACAGGGGACTTGTCCCTACTGGGACTTGAAGAAAGGATCAAAATCAGGGGATGATGGTGACAGCGTCAGTATCTCCAGAGAAGATGGATGAACCTGGATAGATAATTATGCGGGAGATTCAGAGATAGCTGGGCTTGGTCATTTCTTCCTGTCTGCCTGCTCGGGGATTGCCACCACAGCAATAGAAACACAGGATGTTACAGGGATTCACAAGCAGCCCTGGTCCCTTGGGCCCCAAGGCAAGGACTCTGCTGCTTGAAGGAACTGGATTGAGTTTTTAGGAAGAGGTAGAATTTATTAACTTTTAAAGATATCATTTATTTTTTAACTTTATTGAGATAGGTTTTCATAAAGAAATGGTATCTATATTAAGGTGTACAACTTGATGTTTTCATGTGTATATACATTGTGAAAAGATCACCACAGTCAAACTCAATAACTTATCCATCACCTCTACATAGTGACCCTTTTGTGTGTATGGCGAGAAGATTGAAGCTGTACCCTCTTAGAAAATTCTAGCGTACAATGCAGTATTATTAAGTGTAGTCACCATGCTGTACATTAGATCCCCAGAGCTTATTCATCTCACACAGCAGAAGGTTTGTGCCCTTTGGCCAATATCTCCCCATTTCCCCTCCCCCCAGCCCCTGGCAACCACCATTCCACTCTCTGCTTCTTTGAATTCAACTTTTTGAGATTCCATGTGTGTAAGTCAGGTCATGCAGTATTTGTCTGGGAAGGGTAGTGTTTAAATGGAGAAGATACTTGGATGCCATGTAAATGTGGGCAGAGAACATGAAGAAGGGAATTACAGATGTGACTGTGACTCCAAGAGTCCCGGGAATAGGAAGATCTGGTTGAAAAAAACAAAGCAAGTCTTTAGTGCGGGGGAAGAGGACAGGTGAGTTAGGAAGTGTGGTACCGGGACGGGGGCCCTTGCCTTCATCCTGAAGGCATCGGGACGCACGTTCATTCATGCATTTTTGGCTCTGTAGGACTGCATGTCCCTTTGCCAGAACTACCGTTGGCCATATTTGGTCTAATCACTGACCTTGGTAGAATGTGAGTATCACGTTTTCAGGAGACAACGTTTGTTTTTGTATTTCTGTCCTACCCACTCACTAGACTTGTGACCTTGGGCAAGTCACCAAACCTCACCATCTTAGTTTTTCCACTTTAAACTGATAATCATAAACCCTTCCCCTGCTTCCCTTAGAAATGTTTGGGAACGAAGAATAAAATAAAAAGTATAAAGCAACTAACTGGCATAGTGCCTGGCACAGAGTAAGCAATTCAATACGTTGTTTTTATGTTAGTATTCTAAATGCGGGGAGTTATGACCCTCCACTTGCCCCTGTGTTTCTCGATGTGCCTCATTTCTTAAGCTCTTATACCAGTATATTTTTCGCTGTTGGCAATAACTGCCTTGCGAAGTGTGAATTATTGGAAAATATTTGGATTTTTTTTCTATCTAGACTAACTTTGGCCAAGAGTCAGTAGTTCCAAACTTTAGATTATTAGGCATGTTTGGGTCTTTCCCCTCTTGTCTTTTCTATTTCTTTCTTTTGTCTTTTATCTCAGCTGGACTTGGTTCTCACTCTTGCTTCTTTGCCCAAAATTCAGCTAAGGAAAGGAAGGTAATTTGTGAAATGAAGCCTTCTAACGGTTTATTTCCTGTTAGGGCATCTCGAGCCCTGTTAGGGCTTATATTACAAGAAGAAAAGTGGATACAGCATCACTTGCTTGAGCAGAAACTTAAGTACAGTGTTACGAGTAGAATCATAGAAAATTCTTCTTTATTTTGAGCATGATTCCAGCCAGATTCTTTGGCAGCTTTCAAAGCCTCACTGCAAGGTATGAAAAGATAAGAATCTGGATTATTCATAGTGAGAGTTACCGGGCTGCACCCTCAGAAAAGGCAATTGCAGAAAACGGCAGGTTAATACAGTGAGTTAACAGATCCCTTGGATTCATGTAGTCTCGCATTTGACCCCCCTGTTTTCTACTTTGGGAACTTGGAGAAGGACTGGGCCAGTTCATTTATTCACTTTTGGATACAGTCTGGTCCTTCCTGAACAAGGGGAAATGGGTTTGATGCCGCATCCTGCTTAACATTTTAGATACTGTCTAATAAACTTGACTTCTGTTTTACTTCACTGAAGTGCTGATCTTGCCTCCAGTCATGGTACCCCAGGCTGTGGTCTTGTCAACTCTCATGAGCTAGACAGGCTCAGGCCTGGGCAGTGCTTGAATGGAATCCTTCCAAACACAACTCAGGTACCGGAGACTCGGTGGTGGTGATTCAGCGTCTGGCACTGGCTCCCGCCAGGAGCAGCCAACCGAGGCCTCAACAAGGTGCTTGGGGGGCCCTATGTTAATAGGTGTTTGGAGTAGGAGCCTGATGGTGGGGCTTTTCTTTCCTCCTCTTAGAAGAGACTTCAAACAGACTTTCTGCCTGTTTGTAGCCATTACACTTATTTCGGCTGATTTTGCAAGAGGATCACAGATACCCTTTTCCTTTTGGCTTGTGAAAGTTCCTAACTTTGACCTTCTTTGGCAGGAGGCATCTTCCGGGCGCCTTACAAATGAAAAAGGTCATTCACAACTGCAAGTGAATATAGGGTGTGCGGACCCTTTTTCTGCTTCCCAGCTTTCCTTTGGGGGTGGGGCTTATAGCACAATGCCTCCTTCTGTCTACAGACTATTGGTATTATTTCTGTGTCCAAGTCTCCTGTAGTAGGTGCATGAGATGGTGTTTGAACCCTGCAGCACTAATGCTGGTGAATCATGGCATGGTGCAAGAACACGGTTGCATAACTCTGTTCTCCTTCATCCCAGCTCTTCTAAAAAAAAAAAAAAAACAATTAAATGTTTAAAAAAGAAGAAGGAAATGGCATTTGCCATCTTTTCTCCTAAGAAAATATGCTCTAATGGATTGCCTACACCCACACACACACACACACAGAGACACACACACACTCACACACACTCCCAACCTACCTGTACTCATGTCTTTGCATTATTTGTTAGACTTTAAAGCAAAGAATATATGACTATTAAATGTCATAGCAGTAAAGACTATCCTCTGTGTAGCTTAAGGAACATAAAATCTTGTCAGTAAAGATTTGGGAAACGTGGCATTGGAAGTACATCTAGAGGATGGAGGTTCAAGCTGGTGTGGGACAGTAAAGAAATTGCAGTGGTCCCGGTTGGGGAGGGAACGCTGGGTGGTGGCCTCATCTTTCTCCACCCGCACAGGTGGAGGTGACACTGCTCACGGCCCTGTCTTCTTCTTCAATTAGGACAGTGATGACGATACGGAACTTTGACTTTTCCATTTCCTGTCCCTTTTGCTTTTAACTTGAACATGTAGTTTTGGAGAGTCGTAGGAGTGAGATGGTCCCTGCTCCAGTTTTTCACCACGTCTGTCCAGCTGTTGTCTCATAAACTCACTTGCAGAGGCTGTGCAACATTTGGAGAAAGCCACACCCTCTCTAAATATCAGCTGGAATGCCCTCAAAGTGTAGGACACTTTACAGAGCTGTCAGAACTCTTGAGGATGGGTGATGCTCCGTAGAACCTTTCTCTTCTGGGTCACTGATTCAAATCCACTGTCCCAAATGATCTAAGGCATTGCTGTCGGCCCCGCCTACTTTTGGGGGGGTGGAGTCAAGTGAATCAACTACCAATGAATGCTCAGAGTCTACACCCTTATTTGCAGTATCACAGATTAGACCAAACAGTGAGTGGTGCAAAGAGACAATTAAAGGCTCTCTGATGATTTTTTGTTGGTTGTTGTTGCCCTCTGTGTATTAAAGTTCTGATAAAGTATTTTTTTGTTTGTTGTTTACTTATGTCACCAGTAACATGACTTGAGGGTCTGCTATAGTGCTATCTTTCACTGGGTATCTAATACTTACACAATCATTAGAATTGGAATCTTTCCTTGGGCATCTAATATTTTCATATTCATAATCACTGAAATCCCTCTGTGAGGTTAGCTCACTTTTCCATTCTCCTGTGATAACCAAGTGCTCTAGTTGTAAATTATATACATATACACATATATATGTATGTGTGTGTATGTGTGTATGCATATATATATATATATATATATATTTTTTTTTTTTTTTTTTGCATTCTTGTTGGAGAGCTCACTGCCTTGGAATGTTGTTGGTTCTGTGCAAATGCTTCTAGTTCCGTCAGCCACCGTCATTTCTTTTCTTAAAGTAACCCACAAACCTGCTTTTCATCCTGCACTGGAATGCTTACCGTGGCCAAAGCAAGGGGGTGATGGAGTTTCCCTGCATACTTATTTCTGGGTCTTGCTCCAGAGCAATTGTCAGATTGGGTTCCATGAGGAGCACTCGTGTTTAGATGGTAGCTAGTTGCTGGAGTTGAACCAAGATAGCAAATTAGCGTAGGGGGAAAGGGTGCTCTGGAGGGACTTGAGGTGTCTGTAGAGGTTGAGAAATAGAGGAGAGAACATGTCTTCCTTCCGACTAAGCTTCCCATGCGGCTTTTTATTGCTGGCTTTTCCTTCCACCCTCATCTACGCAGTGACTGTTGATTAGCCTGTGAAATTATCTGAGAAACAGGTTTGATCTTGCGGGGTGCGGAGAGTCTAGGAAAAGAAACTAGAGGAAGGGTGGCTGACTCAGAGCTGCCTTTGAAGCTGGAAATGGGACAGCTTCTCGGGGCAGACAGGAAGTCACCAGCCCTTCTCCACTGGCCAATAGGGAACGTTGAAAACCTCGCACTAGAATGAGATTCACTCTGAACTGCTATAAATGACCTGTGGGAAGAAGAAACATGCGTTCAGCGTTCGCAAGTAGTTTGAAATGGTTTCATATAGAGGAGTACGTGGATGTATTTTGTGTTCCTGTCCCAGTTCCTTCTTAGAGAATCAAAAATGAGTTTGAGCCTTAAGAATAGCTAATTAGTAACATCCTTGCGTCTTAGCTCCACTAAAATTATTCTGGCCAAATGATTGAAAGCTCTGTTTATATAAAATTGTGTCCAGTGGAATCTTATGAGAATCTCAGAATACAGATAGCACCCGAGGACAAGCTGGAAAACTTTTCTTGTAAAGGGTTAGATAGGAAATATTTTAGGCATTTCAGTCTCTGTCATAAGTACTTAACTCTGCTTTGTGGCCTAAAAGCAGCCGGGTGGTATGGAAGCAAATGAAGGTGACTGTGTTCCAATAAAACTTTATTTGTGGACACTGAAACTTACATTCCATGTAATTTTCATGTCACAAAATTTTTTTTGTTGTTCTCCCAAATGTTTAAATAAGTAACAACCATTCTTATCTCATGGGCTGGACAAAAACAGGTGATGGGCTGGATTTGGTCCCTGGGCTAAAGTTTGCTGACCCTTGACCTAAAATGCTGCAGTGCCTCATATTTTTTGAAGACCATGTATCAGTACTGATCTCAGGTACTGATCTCATCACCAAGTGTGTTATGTAAAAAAAATTGTTTTCTCCTACCAGGTTGCTTTATGTTTGTATGCATGTTTACTCAAACCATATTTTACGTAAACACATTGGTGTTTCTTAAAATATGGTAAACGTGTTTTTTGAACATTGGCTACCTTGATCAACATGCTAAACATAGCATACCTCATAGGATGCCTCACCCCACAAATATAAGCACCTGCCATGAACTTGAGATGTAAATAGCTCGAAAGTTACAAACATGCTGATGTAAAATGTAATTTGTAAATAACAGATGGCACATATTTACAAGGAATGGGAGGCACTGCTGAGAATGAAGTCATCTGGAACCAAAAGAATGGAAGATGTGTCAAAACTGTCCAGGTCCCCAGTCACCATGAAACTAACTAGCATGCTGCCAAACTAGCAACCTAGCGCCAGTCCCCCTGACCTTCTGAGTGCCCAGCTTGGGCTGGGGTCTGTGGTGTGCTGACCACAAGGAGACTTCAACCCCTTGGGCAGATCGGGGCATAGATAGCAGGCAAGGCAGAGAGGGAGGCAGTGTATGCCCTGGCTCCTGTTAGCTCACAGGGCCATTGATTTCGTCTGTTGAAGGACAATAAATGGGATTGTATGCAACTGAGCCATAAGTGCCTGGTTTTATCACTCGCCTTCACACTGACATCTTCGAACGACATCTTTACTGTAACTCCAGCCTAGCAGTCAAGTACAGCACCGTGTTATCCAGGGCTAGGCAATTGTCACATCTGTTCTAAAGGAAGTGTTGACTCAACCCAGCCCAGGAAACCACCACCAAGAGTAAAAGGTCTCCAGAGATTGGATGGAACCTTTTAAGTTATTTACACAAGCAGTTGGTCTGGAACTTGAGTCACAGTTGATCCTTGCTTTCTTACAAGGGAAATTCTTTTATTTATTCATATTCTCTCCCCCTCCCTCCCCCTCTCTCTCCTTCTCTCTTCCTCCCTCTTCCTCCCTCTTCCTCTCCCTCTGTCTCTCTCTCTTTCTCTCTCTCTCTCTCTCTCTCTCTCTCACACACACACACACACACACACACAGAATATCTACTTGAATCTTATTATTCTATAGCTGCTAAAGGATCTACTTGTATCTTCAAACAGGATATCTTAAGGGACCTTGCTCCAATCATGATGGAGAAACTGTTATAAAAATAAGAGAAGTCTGTCCTCACTCCTTAGTTGTGTTGGGACACATCTCTGAGGTTCAGGCAGTGGAATCTGAGATGAAAGAAATGAATCTGGTTTTTATGATTTTGATGCATGGAACAGGTAAAAATGGCTATCAAGTCAGCATGTATAGGACACAAAGTGGACATAGGTCCCTGGTGCAGTTCCCAAAGGGGATCCCATCAGTCATTACAAATTTTTTACTGGCCAGCAGTGAATATGACGATAAGCATCTTTGACTCACATGGTAGATGCCTAGAGGGGTGGGATAGGGAGGGTGGGAGGGAGAGGCAAGAGGGCAGAGATATGGGAATATATGTATATGTATAGCTGATGCACTTTGTTATAAAGCAGAAACTAACACACCATTGTAAAGCAATTATACTCCAATGAAGATGTTTTTTTTAAAAAAAAGGAATTTGTATCATAATGTCATATACATAGTCTTGTGCACTAAGTGTCTCTCTTCTTTTTTTGTGACGATTTAAAATCTAGATTACAGTGATTTCAATATCATGGGAATCAGAAAAGCAAATGCCCTTTAGCGATTGATTTCACAGCACTTTATAAGTTCTAATAAATTAGGTTTTAAAATTCTGGCTGAGACCTTAGTTGATTTTTCGGAAGGTGGGGAAGTGTTAGTACTTTGCCCCAACTTTGTTCTCATACTCATGATGAGGCCAGGGAATTATTATGGAATAATTCATAACAATTCATATCAAGATGAATAATTCTTTTAAAAAATATTTTTTAAAAGATTTATTTATTTATTTGGCTGCGCCAGGTCTTAGTTGCAACATGCCTAACTCTTAGTTGCAGCACGCAGAATCTATCTAGTTCCCTGACCAGGGATCGAACCCGCATCCCCTGCGTTGGGAGCGCGGAGTCTTATCCACTGCGCCATGAGGGAAGTCCCCCAAGATGAATATATTCTTTGCGCTAGGGTTGTCTCTCCATCCCAAATATTTGAAGTTATTTTACCTGTTTGCATTCATTTTGAGGGTAAAATTTGGAGGCCAGTTTATACATCTTCATCATCTGTTCTCTCTTCAGTAGTTTGACTAAAATTTCCCTTGTGTTCATACAAGTTCCTAAACCTTTTCTGCCCTGTGCTTCTACCTTTAATTATCTTTTTTGGTGTGGCTTTGTCTGAAATGCTGTGAAAGGGCTGGAGTTTGTTCCATGATTATGTAATTTGATTTCCCCCATGTTGGGTCTGAAAAAGATGTTACACACATAAATGACTTTTTTTCCTTCAACCCAGCAGAAAACTTGCAAGGATTCCAGTAGCTAATTTTGAAATGTATAGAGCCAGCTCAGTAAACATTTGTTGCAAACTTAAATTTGAGTTCTCTACTTTATTTTGCTGAAGTGTGTTTGTGAGAACTTGCTCATATGAGAATAGGTTTGTGTGTATGTACAGTTTTTTAAAGGACACTTACTAGTATGTCTTTTGCTTAAATGAGGAGCTCACTGTATAGATTCTCTGAGACTTGAGTACTTGAAAGTTGAGTCCCTGTTCTCCAAGTATTTGGTGAAACGTGGTAAATTATTTCAACAAAGATTTGTGACTCTGCGGAGTTGCCGCTACTCTGATCTCCTTTGCTTGCTCTGTTTTGGTCTTGAATGCACCTAACTTTTCTCCTCTTCCCCACCGTATCTTTCTCCGCATGATCTTTTCATTGTCACCTACAGACCTTCTGTCTGCCTTTCCAACCAGCAGCCAGACCCTTCTTGGCTGATCAGTCTATGACTCTGGGAGCTCTGAAGGTAGCACTTAAAATATATAACAGTTCCCTTTCCTACATTAAAAAGCCATAAAACCTTCATGGAAAATGGCTAAGAGGACGTATACAATAGGAGGAGAGGCTCTTTGCTCCTGCAGGCACCTTGCAACGGGACTATTTTTCTTATATGATATAAATGAAATCTTCACTCTGCCCACTTTTACACCTACGCATGTACTGAGCGTCTCCAAGGAGACAAGGAAACCCGGAGTCCAGTGATGGTGGTGAATCCTCCTCGGAGACAGCAGGCTGGAGTCTCAGGCAACTCTCCCAGGCGTCTTGGCTTCCAGATGCCCCTCTCAGACAGCCTCTCTTCTCAAGGCTCTTGCAGGCAGGCTTTCTCGAACATGCCTCTCCCTTCCCAGATGAAATAGCCTGTCCGTTGCATCTGAAGGGCTGGTCGTGGTGAGTTCAGTAGACAGAAGGCTACTGAAGGGACAAGAAGGGTGGGTGCAGTAGGGAGGTGAGATCGGAGGGGTCCATCTTTCCCAAGATCTTTTCTTGGTCACCCGTTTCTTTATCTGTGCGTATGTTTCATTTCCTCCCTCTGGACCTCTTAGGCACAAAGCCACCACGCAACCTTACATAGCGTCTTAAAAATATTCTTTGTGACAACGGTACAGTCATGAGCTCGGTTTAGTTAGATTGTCCTTTGAGGAGAAGTACTCCTCTTGCTGATTCAACGTTTTTAGGCGTCTTTTCACGAACAGTAGCCCCCTCGACCACTCGCATTGCCCTTCCCCTGAGGTTGCTGCTCGGGAAACCCCGTACCATCTTGCCTTTCCCCACTGCACCGTGTCACTCTAACTTTTCCTAGAACTATAAACACTGTTTTCTTATGTAAATGACATCTGTTCCTCTTTGAGGAACACACTACCATCATTAGCCCATTTTTCACACTTTCTAAGATTATAGTGTCAGATCTTTTCGATACGTTGACCACGTCTCTGTGTGAATCTTCTTTCAGGCACAAATAATGAGTTATCATGTAGCAATGATTATGGATGTGATCCCCAGTAAATCTTGTTTTGTCTCTAAACTCCAGGCGCATCATTTAATGAGGCTTCTCAACATCTTGTCCATATGTACGTTTTTGGTTCTCAGCTGAATTGATTCAAATAATCTAACTTCTCGTGTGATTTTCTAGCACAGTGTCTGCAGATTTCAGTTTTCTGTTGCCAATCCTGCTGTCCTCTTTGGAAAGGTGGGGCTAGCTGGTATTCCTATGAAGTCCTTTGTCACTGAATGACTGCATGAGGATTTATTGATGACATACTTTTTTATTTGAGCTTTCAAAACAGATTGGTCGGTCACTGGTCAGTGTTCTGCCTTTGGAGGAGTCTCCTTTTCTCCTTTGGTTTTATCTCCAGTCGACAGCACCTCCCCAGTTTCTAGCTTTAAATAAAAACCAGCCCATGGTGTAAGCTCAGAAGGACCCATTTGTGTTTGACACAGTCAGTTTTATTCACAAGCATGTAAAGTACCCTTTGAGTGGACTTAGAGGTCAGACTGGCCAAGATTTTTTCTCACGTAGTCCATCAAGGTCACCCTGTTTTGATCTTCCTTCACAAATAACTTTACCCACAGTGTGGCCCACCATTTAGCTTTTCCTCTTTATTTGGACTCAAATGCGGTGAAAGTGTTCCTTTCAACTCGAGTTGCCTAGCTCCCATGAGAAGAATTGGAGGAGCATGAAGGTACCTTTGAAAGGAGCCCTTCATTGTCTCCGAAGTTTCTGGCTTTGCCCGGGTCCTTCCTGGCCTCTCTCTGCCCTCCTTCCTCAAAGCCCCAATCATTCATACTCTACATTTCATGTCAGGTTTACGGTAGGAATCAAGTGTCTGCTCAGATGGACTGCTATGCCTGAGGAGCTGTGGATGAAATTGGCTAACTCTAAGAAAATGTAAACACATTCTGGAAAGTTTTCCAACTTAGACTGGTGGGAAGTTTGGTTTGCTGTTCATTTGCCCGGAAATGGAAAAGTCAAGATCTCATCCTCATGTGTCCTTCCTAGAATACTTTTTTGTGAAGGAGGCCCTGAACCTGTGTAGTAACACAAACGTTTTCCTTCCATTTTTCCTTCCAGGCACTTCAAGTGGCAAGACAGCTTCTTCTCCAGCAGCAGCAGCAGCAGCAAGTTAGTGGATTAAAGTCTCCCAAGAGGAATGACAAACAGCCAGCCCTTCAGGTAACAAGTCTTTTTTTTTCTTTTTTCTTCTTTTTTTTTCCTTTAAGTTGATGATACACTTTGGGACAGCTGATAAGCCATTCAGAAGTAGATCGTGTTGAGAATTGCAAATCCCGTAAGGAAATCTTCTGCAAAAAAGTTCATTTTTTTGTTTAACACTAGAACATGACACTTGGGGGGAAAATGTCTGTTCAACCAACATTTCTGTTGTTGGGAGTAAGCAAATCTAATGAGACAATTTAATCGGAGGCTGAGGAGTTGTTGGCATGGGTTGCTTATTAGGCAGTGTGGCTTACCAATGAGGAAAAGTCCATAGTACTCACATATGTCACTCATTCTCTTGTGATCTGTCTGGAAATGGGACACACACACACACACACACACGTTACTTTAGTGCAGTGGTTTTCAGCCAGAGTGCTTTTACCCCTCAAAGGACAGTGGGCAGTGTCTGGAGACATTTTCGGTTCTCACAACTTTGGGGGAACGGGTGCTACTGGCATCTAGTAGAGGGAGACCGGGGAGGCTGCTAACATCCTACAATGCACAGGAAAGTATCCCACAAGAGAGAATTATTCAACCCAAAATGTCAATACTGTCAGGAACGTATTGGGATTAAGGAAGATACAGTATTTTTCATACACCTAGTAATGAATGTAATACCTACTCCATTATTCACTGGCTGTTTTCCAAATATTTCTGAATCATTAATAAAGATCGGCAAGCATTTTTTATGTAAAGATACTCCAAAAGACTGTTTTAGCAGCTTCTCATTTCAGGCACATTGAGGGCAGGGGTTAGCGGAGTGGAAGGAGTGAGTTCATAAAAATCTCCTTTGGATCTTTGACTTGGAGTAGAAAATTGTCACAGACATTTTAAAGAAACTTGACATGGAGTATCCCATGCTCCCATCCAGGACAGGGAGGGCACTTGCAGGTACCAAGTGGCTCCACTACTTTCATAGCTAAGAGTGGGCATCCCCCCAGATGGGAAGCAAAGATGAGTTTCCCACGCTGGGCATTCTGGAGAGGAGTTTGTAAATGGGAGCTGGTGGGTGTAACTTGATGCCGATTAAGATGATCACAAGGTCGACCCAAATTCTAGCTTGGGTTGACTCTTCTCAGATCAGAGAGAACCAGTATACCAGCACCCAAATTATCCTACAAAGATCAAACTGACCTTGGGCCACACGTTCTGGTGCTTCTACGTCTGCTTGGAAATTGTCACCGTCTAGAGGAAGTTCAGCATGATAGTAGCACTTTACTGGCAGAGTTGAATGACAATATGCATTGTTTACTAACACTTCCAAAAGCAGTTTATTTGGTCAGCCACCATCAACCCATATGCCTTTTCATGTGTGTGAATGCTGGGGACATTTTTAATGAGGTCCAGTGCCACTGAGGTCCCATGTCAGGTGCTATAAGCAGTGCTTTGTTGTGCAGATGTCTTAAGAACAGCTCTGGAGGATGAAATATGACTGTGTTGACCTTTCAGCTGTGAGCTTATTTGTCAGGATTCAAATAAGTTGAAAGGATCAAACTGAACAGTTTCCGTAGTCAGACTGGGAATTGTGCTTCAGAGGTCAGCAGCGGAGGCCACATTGCAGATTCCAGAACATAGCCAATTGTTGGTACATATTAAAGTACTGGGGCATCTCCTGCAGACAGAGACACAATTAAAATTCTAATTTATTAATGTATACAGGGAGCTAGCCCAGCCTGTCATTCAGTGATTCAAATGACTGTCCATTCTTTTTGCCTCCCCCTTGGAGTTCGCACAGCCTTAAAAATACTATGAGTCCTCTTGAATTTATCAGACCTCGAATGCATTGGAAAAATAACAATATATTATTGAGGGCCAGAATCTCACACATTGTAGCGCTTTGGTTAGAATTTTCAAAAAGGACACACATACATGGTCTAATGAACTGCTCTTCAGTACTGAATATCATTTGTAATCTTTTAGATTAGACTTATTTTCTAGATGCTTTTTAAAAAACATAGGGCAGGCTTCCCTGGTGGCACAGTGGTTGAGAGTCCGCCTGCCAATGCAGGGGACATGGGTTCGAGCCCTGGTCTGGGAGGATCCCACATGCCGCGGAGCATCTGGGCCCATGAGCCACAACTACTGAGCCTGCACGTCTGGAGCCTGTGCTCCGCAACAAGAGGGGCCAAAATAGAGGCCCATGCACCGCGATAAAGAGTGGCCCCCGCTTGCCACAACTAGAGAAAGCCCTCGCACAGAAACGAAGACCCAACACAGCCAAAAATATAAATAAATAAATAAATAGAAATATAGTAAGCCCATTACATGTTAACACAGATAGCATATTTAAAAAAAAAAAAACTTTAAAAAACATAGGGCATTTTTAGGTAACTTCTTTTCCAAGATGAGTGAAGTTCCTTTAGGGCTAAGTATATCAGGTCAAGTTTTAGGGGATTTCCTTTGGAGGGCTCTTCTTCTTGCCTGTTATAAGGCTTTTAGCCCCCAGGAGAGTATGATACAGAGGGCTTTGTTTTTCTTGGCAAAGGACAGCGTCAAAACCAGCCTAACACATTCTGCTGAGCACTTCAGTCTGTATGGAAAGTGTGGGACGAGGGGGCCATCTTGGATGCTGGTTTTGCTAAAGAAGATGTTTTGAGTCCTCTCCTGCCCCCTCAGTGGGAGAGTTGACAAGCAAAGAATTTAGACCAGTCTTAAGAGTTGATTCTGGGGTTGGGGGGAGGGGAGAGTTGGTTGACCTGTGTGTGTGTGCGTGTGTGTGTGTGTGTGTACGTACGTGTGTACACACATGCAAGTGCATCATAGACTGTTGTCTCCTCAGCTGCCTGGTAGGATCATGCAAATTCACTAAGTTTTATTGGGTTAGCTGGCCTTCCATAGAGAGGAAAAATTACTAACCTAGGCCACATGGCATATTACCTTGTTATAAAAATACTTAGGTAGACTTGGTGATTCATGGAAGGAATAACCTTCACATTTAGATCTATCTCGTCAAGCCATGTCCTTGCTGGGGCATCTCAGCCAGAGCGGCTCTGACATGAAAGGGAAATCCTACAGCAAATCTTAACAGTGTTCATCTCTGATCTCCTTACCCTTCCTTCTACACCGAGAGACCTATTTTAGCAAATTTCAGATCTTCCGCATAGAGGAAGGCTTGACAGGGAAGAAGGATTTGATCTGCTGATAGCTTGAAGAAAAAAAAAAAAAAAGAAAAGAAACCCAAATCCCCAAATATACTGTGACTCATATTTTAAGCAAATCTCACACTTCCCTGCTTTATGTTTGGCAGTGCTCTCCAGTTTCAGAGGCTGATGATACAAACAAAAGAAAATGGAAAGTTAGAGGAGGCTATAAGTGGTTACTCGACAGAGATCATAAAATGTAGTCAAACATCACCAATTTGGACTAATTTCAGCGAAATGAGAGTAAATAAGTGAGACATGACGCTCTTTGCAGATACACATACTGAACTAAATCCGAACTGGTCGCGTTCTTGGGTGACATTGTAGTTTATGGTGAAGGCATGAATTGGGTACAGATATTGCTTCTGAAGTTCTTGAAAAATATTCTACTTAGTAACCTAAATAGCTCCTTATTTGGTCTATTAATTTGCTTTGCAAATTTTTTTATGAATGGTACAAGTGAAAATTGGAAATTGGACCCGTCATAAATTCAGCCTCAGAAGGATCTGAATTAATTAAATGCAACTCAGTGAACGTTTCTAGAACAGCCACAACTTGCAGGGCATCAAGCTGCTGTTCAGAGATGTAAAAATGTCTAGGAGACAGACCCTGCCTGCAGGATGCTTGAGCTGTGAAAGAATTAACCAGGTTTTGCCACAGAAAGAAAATTATATGTGAGTAAAAATAGTAGGCTTCCTTTTATAAATATTTATATACTTCTGAAGATTGCTAAAACAAGTGAAATGAATGCTTAACAGTGCAGGTGCGCTCATAACCTCGAAAATCTGTAACTTTCCTGGCTGAAGATTAATTTGTGAGCAATTTTATTGATCACATTTTGGAACTTTGACCACCGTTTCTGGGTAGTAATTCATTTGGGTTCTTTAAGCATTTTAGTTGTTGGCACAAGGACATAAACTGGAAGGAAATCAAATGACACATTTTCTCCTAAGAAAGTAAAAGTACATGTGTATTCTGGCAGCATTCAAGTTAAGAAAGAAAGTAAACCTTGTGTGTTGCTTACCGAGGAGAGCTGACCACCATTTCAGGTTGTGTATAAAGAATTTGAACTTGAAAGCAGTCATCTGATACTTTTCCCTCCTGTCCCATCCCCTCCTCCCAAGGTTATCTCATGTGCAAGCCCCTCACACAGGGGGCCGTTTCACTGGAAGGAGGGCTGGTGGAATTCACTGGAAGGGTCTGCCTTTTCATCCGGTTGGAAGCTCAGGATGGTAATGAGGACTCCTGCTTTAAGTGGAGGCAGTTAAAATGCGAGATTCAGCAGGTGTTTTTTTCAGCATTTTTGTTTGCAGTTATATAAAACATGCTTTAGGCAGCATTTTGCTTGGCATTAATGCCACATATAATCTTAGTACCTCGTAGCATTTCCACGTTATTCACTGAGGAATAAATTGGTAAGAGGAAACCTTTAAAGGAAACTACGATTTTATGTGGTAGAGAGTGAAATGGAATGGTTTGGAAATACTGACCCTTAAAAGATATCCCTATGCACTGTGAATTAGCAAAGTGCATCATAGTTCAGGAGAGGGAGGCAGATTTTTTTTTTTAATGTTTGCAGTTAACATTGTCTAGAATTTGCATCCCTGGCATGAGATTGATATGAAGTGTTGAAATTTTGGTACCTTTTAAGATTTCGTTGTTATCACACAAGTTTGGAGAATCCCCAAACCCTAAAAAATAAGTCTGGATAAGAAACAATAAAATAGAAATGATGCTTTAAAATGGTTACTAAGCCATTCCGATTATGCGCACCATTAAAAATATGATAGAAACAGGATCCCCTCCTAGAAAAGTGCCCATGCACACAGAATTTTGCGTCAAGGGTTTCATGAAGCTCAAGAAGTCCATCTGTTTGCCCAGGTTCAATACTGTTGCTGGAAAAAATTTTTTTTTCCAAAATAATGTGTTTTGTCCTTGCCACCAGAATCTTCATGTGAGTTGTGACATGATGAGTTCCCTCCTTTTTGCTGTTTCAACTTCAGCTGTATATAAGGTGATCCTGTATCTGCCCAGGACAGCCTTAGTCTATGCCTGTTGACTGAGTGTATTTATTAATAACTCTCACTCTTAAAAGTATCCCAGTTTGGACATTTAATTATATGGTCACTTTGCTTACCCGCATCTAAACATTAAAATGCAAATGTGATGCTACTATTTGAAGTGTAAGCATGTGTTTGTCACCATGTGCATATGTCCCTATCTGCAAAGATAGTTAAGGTTTATGGACCAGCCTCATGGCTACTCTGTGGTGTAGAACTATCATGAACCACTCTATGGATGAGGAAAAGTGAAACTTCCGAGAGGTTAAGTGACTTGCTACAGAGCACACAGGCAGTGACAACGCCAGGCTGGAAAGCCAGGTGTTTTAAGACCACCAAAAACCAGTATGTTATCAGGAAGTTAATTATTGCTTCTCATTCAATGTGTATTTACTCAGCATCTACTGAGTGCCATGTTTTCCATCAATAAGCAAATTATTGTATTTTTCATAGTGTAAGCAAAACTAAAGCCCAACCAACAAAAACCAATTTCCACTGTAAATATCTGGATTTCAATTAAGAGGACTAAGATCTGCATAATTATCCTAATTGTTGCTGTGTGTGTGTGTGTGTGTGTGTATGTATGTATCACAGCAGTGAACAAGAGCAAAGAAAATGTTATTTCTTATTCTCTAGCCTGAAATGCTCCTGTGAGCTTCCATGTGTTGGAACATGGAAATAGTATGTTCTAATCATTGTTGGGGCTAGGAGGTTGGGAGGAACAGGGGGAAAAAAAACATACTTGACTGGTCAAAAATGTGTAAATTGCTGACAAAATGACACGTGTAATTAAGAGTGCTCCTACCATTTTACCTTGTGGTTTACACCTCCAGTGTTGAAAAAGAGAGCAACTCCCACCTTGCTAATTACCATTATCACTGAAATGCTAGGGTTGGAGTCATTAGTTCCATGTGCATTTAATTAGAGGAAGGCTGAAATTGGATTTAACTTATTACTTTTTCATGGATCACTTTCTTGTCATCACTTCAAATTGGATTGCAGCCCCAGGTAACTAATTATGAGAGCCACAGGATCAAGAGTGAAAAAAAAGGTAATTAGGAATAACACTGTCGGACCCTTGCTGGTCGTCCACTTGTGCTTCGGGAAAAGGGAAAAAAAAAAAACAGTCCAAGCTGTATTTGGTAGTATTACAGATTAGGGAGTTAGAAGTATGTGTGGTTGCTGAGCATCATGGAAGTCTGTCACCACCCAGAGTGGTTTCTCTGATAGACAACTGAGTTGAAGATGTCAAGTCGACATGGTTCCACAATCAGATCCCTTATACCTTGATTAAACTTGTAAAAGCAACAGATTGCTTGTAGGTATGAGGCATCTCAACAACTGTGTAGTCTGAGGCCTCACATACATGATTACAACAAAGCTGTCAAGATGCCTCTGAGCCAAAGTATGGAATATTTTAAGTACAGGGAGTTAGAATTTAATGAACGTATTAATGTTCCAGAAACATCATTCATATCTGACAGGAAGACATATCAGTCAGCGCAACAGTAAGGTTTAGGGTTTATATATCAGGAATTTTTGTCAAAGTTTCCAGCCGACCGTTTACTTTGCTTCTGGTTTGTTCCCCACCCCGCCCCAATGTTGTGGATAGGCTTGCTGACGTTCTGTTTCTCCTTCCGCCCCCGTCGAAAATACTTTAAAACAAATGATATTGTTTCCATGTGCAGAGCAGAATTCAGAACTGCAAGCAATCAATTTTATTGACATCGTCTGAAAAAAATGTTGATGACAGTTGGAGGATGTGAAAGGATTGGATTTTTGAAGTTGCCAGTACTAAGTGTGGCAAAAAAAAAAAGAAAGAAAGAAAAAGAAAAAAAAAAGAAATGTAATCTCATTAAAAAAAAAAAAAAAAAAAAAAAGCCTGTGAGTTAGACTCTCCTAAGAAGGGCTTCTTCTTTGGTAGACGGTGATAGCATGATGAGAAGTCTTGCTATCAAGCCTGTTGGTTGCCTTGACTGGGGAAAAAAGCTTCCCAGAGAAGTGAATCACCAAGCAAAGATGGCTAGAGTTTTCTTAAGTTGTTTAAAATTTGTTTTAATGTTCTGTTAATGTAAGCAAATAATTGTGATTCAGTCTTGGGTGACTTTCAAACCTGGGTAAGTGAGGCTTGCTCATTATTTTCCAAGGAGTCTGGGGAAGTGTAGACCGTGATGTGCCCACCCAACAGAGGCCAGACCATGAATATTCCCGAAGTGAGAAAATACTTTTCCTGGAATTATGAGTCCTTTTCCTGTGTGAACCTTCTAAGCAAAATCTCAAGACCCAAAATAGTAATCATCAAGCCTAATGCAGAAAATTAAAGGGTTTTTTTTGTGGAACATCTTAAGTTGATTTAGAATTTTTGTACACAATATTCGTCTGTGGTTGAAAGGGGCCATGCCGAGGTCAAGTGATGTAGTGTTTTCCATTTTTCCATATGAGCCTCACAGTGTGTGATAAAAGCAAACTCCTTTATTTTGTAAGTCTGCAGGAATTTCTGATGAAGTGCAGAGGTCACGTTCCCTGTCAATTTGAGTAGCCAGCATTTTTTAACTACTGTTTTTTTCTTCCTTTTTTGTGTGCCTTTTCTTCCCTCCCCCCACCTCACCAGAAACCATGGCACTTTTCTGACACATGCACAGTGAAGTCCTCCAATCTGAAACTCATTAGCACACAGCATTGGACCCTGTCCAGTGGTTAGAAAATTTCCTGAAGCCTAGAATAACAGCATTTGGTGCAAGCACCAAGGACCAGAAGTGACAATGGGGGTAGTCGAGCTCGCCTGGCGCCCTGCCCAGTCGGGAAAGCCAGCTGACCATGCAACCCAGTGAGACAGAGGTCGTGCACATGGGATGAGCTAGAAAAGTTGGGTCCTTAGAGAAGCATGCTTCTGAAATCACAGGGCAATATCTATTTTCCCTACACTTATTATTTGAGTCGGGTTGGAGGTATTTATCAGCATTAGCTGCAGGAACATGAAAGCAAGCAATTAGAGAAATTGGATGAAAACCAATTGCTACAAGGTAATATTTTTGACTTCTGTCACTATTGGGTATTGCAGAACCTATGGATTTCATTCATTCATTCATTCAAACTTTGTTCATTGAACCTCACTATAATCCAGGTAACAGGACCTAGACGGAACCCTTGCCCTAACATTAGAAAAAGTACACAATTCACCGTGGTTCAGGATAATTTAGGCCAGGTTTTCAAACAGGAAACTGAGTCCCAGAAATATAACAGTAATAATATTAAAAAGCAAACACTTACATTGTACTTTCTAGGAACCAGCTACTGTACAATAACCGGATGAGGGTAAATTCTATTATTATTCCCGTTTTGCAGATGAAGAAAGTGGGGCATAGAGAAATTAACTTGCTCAGGGCCAAACCAATGACCAGTGGCAGAGCTGGGATTGCAGCCCCAACAGTCCAGCTCAGGAATCTGTGCTCTTATCCATTACATTCTGCCTCTTCTCCCTGAGCTGCCACCTGGGCCTCACAGACAGAGACAGAGAATGGAATGGAATCAGAGTTGCTGATGCCGAATGCTTGTCACTAACCACTAGACCACACCGTCTCCTAATTTGGACATATGTACGGGCATATTTGAAAAATAGTGCTTGTGCTTGAAATATTCACTTTCTAAAGGGAAATGACGCTTGGGAAAGAGAAGAAAGACGGGTATTACTCAAAGCTTGCAGACAACTCTGCAAGTAATTGTCTAAAGGCAGCCGCTGAAATTGAGAAGCAGTTTGGAAAATGTACAGTTTGGGAAATTTGTGTACCGATGTAATTACGGTAGTTGTGAGTTGATGTCATGCCTAGTAACTGTTTTTGTATTGCTTGGGCCTTTGTTACTGAGCTGTGATATCATGAGCAAACTATTATAAACATAGCATGGATATAGCATGCTTGTGTAACAAAAGATCGGGAACTTTTATTAAGTTTGTTTTCCTTGTCATATTGTAAAAATTTATTATGTGTACTGTGTATATTAGAAACAGATTTGGGTAATTCTGTCTAAATGAAGTCATCCCGGCTATTTCCAGACTGTCTGTTTTTGGTTGTGAATAATTTTCATACATCAGATGGTTGTCATATTTAGTCGCTCTCAAAATTTTAAAGAGAACATATCCCATTCTGAACTTTGGGTGGACTTCGGTCGCCTTGCTGTTGCGATTGTTTGAGTTAGAAATTATTGCACAGTAAGTTACTGAATACTAGTCATTTCTAAGGGGTCTAGGGCTGCTGACTTCTATTCATAACTTTTCCCCTTTCATCAACCGAACAGATTTTTAACTACTTAAGTAGTAGAATTTAAAGCTGCCAGGACACAATTGGGCAAAGACTGCCAGCCCTTGTCCTTTTATGTTACATCCCACTGAGGAAATTTGGTAAACATTCAAGCAGACAGAGCTCAGCATTTATCGGTGTTCATGGTAAAATGTGGATTTTAAACGGGTAGTTGAAAAACGCTGGATGACTCAACCCTTCCCAGCTCTTCTTTAGCTCATTCTTTTGCTATCAAGCTTTTAGAAACTGAATATTCTGTCTGCTGCTTCAACTTTTTTTTTTTTAACTAGTCACTTTCCTTCCTAACCTCCCCCCAAATCTGGCTTTTCCCCTCATCATTTTCTTGAATGTTTTCTTGAATGTTATTGTCACTAAGTTCCGTGCCCATGTCTCCATCCTTACCTCAACTTGTCTGACTTTGTAGCAGCCTGTGGTCCTTCGGCTGACTCGTCTTCTTGGAAATTACCTTCTTTGAAACTTCTTGAATTCAGTGCCCTCTGGTCCTCACCATTCTCTTTCTGCTTCCCACTTCTCCTCTGGAACCCAAGTTCATTCCTTTCCTGAAGTTCAGTCCCTTGGATCTTCTACAATAGCACTTCTGTCTTCTTTGCTTGTTCTTGGACCTCTGCACCCATGACTCCAAGCCTGTCTGTACCCCTCACGGCTCTCTCTTAGCTCACCCTCACAGCAATTTCAGTCATCTCTAATCCAACTGATCGCTTTTGTCACCAGGCCCTATTAGACTCACGCGTCATCATCGACTTATTAATTTCCCCCATCCCCACCACGTTACCAGATCTGCCGTTTTCCTTCCACTGGGCATCTTCCGTCTATTCCTTTCTTCGTGTTTCCCCTGCTGCTACTTTGTCCCAGAGTTCAGACCTTCAGGAAGGTTATGCTTAGCTCTTGGCAAATAATGATCATTTATCCGGCTCCACCCCCTCAGACCATCTTCTGTTCTTCATGCGGATCTCCTAGCCTACCTACTGCTTTCAGCCTTTCCCTCAATGCCAAGTTACTCTGCTATTCAAGAACTTTCATCGGTCCACTCTTACTTCCATACCAAGGCTAAATTCTGTTGCCTTCTCCTAGTTTCTTGGTGTTCTGGTTAGGGATTAAATCAGATGACCTGAGAAGAAGGTTGTAGTCCTCTTACTGGAGGTGGGGAGGGGAATTCAGAGCCATGATCCCTTCTGTCAGGAGATGGACATAAGTACAGTCCATCTGATAATATTTCCGATTCCCCCCAATCCAGAATTGCAAATATTGCTTGTTTTGATGCCTGCCGTTTAGGCAGAAGGCCCTGGTGATTAAATTGTGTTTGAGTTTAAGTCCAAGAGCATTATGTCTCTGTCTGCTTTCTTCAGAAGGAAACGAAAAGCTCTGTGATATGCTATGTTTTCCTGTGTCTAAATTCTCTGCTGTGTTGCCCCATGCTTCTTCTTCATTAATATCTATTGCTACGGCCTAGCGAGTTCCTTCCCATCTTCTCTGGAAGTAGGATCTGCAGCCAGACGCTCCCTTGTCTGCCTACAGAAGAGCTGCTTCATCAGACCTAATGAAGCTGCTTTTAATAAGACATTGGTGAAATTATGTCTGGTTTGTTCTTTATTTGATAACGTAAAGGAATTGTGATTTATTCTAGAAATAAAGTTAAGAATCCAAACCACACAGCATAGACAGAGCACAGAGGCTTTGTTTGATCTAGGTATGAAATGGCTCTGCCTAGAATGCTGTTTGAAGGATTCTTGAACCAGGATGGCCTCTGTAGGTTCGCTGTGGTTGATTAGCCATGTCTGCCATGGGCACTGGAGTTGGAAGTATGTGTGCCTTCTACCTGCCAAGGCTGACTTACCTGACATAGTCTGTGCTGATCACATACCAGAGTAGAGAAGGACCTGGAATTATTTTTTTTCTGGGACGCCTGATAGATCCTGCAGTAACTACTGAAATCTTATCTAAAATTAAACATGTCTTATATATTCCTAATATCCTTATCTGAGATGGCGCAAATTGTATTCTTATCCTGAAGCTCTACCACTCTGTGGTCAAGAATGAGCTGTGATTTGTCCTTAAAGGCACAGTATGTTTTATATGATGACTGGGTCGTCATGTAAACTCAGCTAGGTGGTTGAGAGTTACAGAGATTTGTGTTTCAGAATATGGTGAGAGGAAGCATATCATGACTAATAGTGTGATCTCTGGTGTCAGGCTCCCAGGTTGAGGTCCTAGCGCTACCCTTCCTGCTGAGTGACCTTGGAAAAGTAGCTTCACTTCTCTGTATTTCCGTTTTCTCATCTAGAGAATGTGACTGATTACCTCATCTATCTGAAGGCGATTGTACAGATTAAATGATTAATGCATGAAAAGTGCTTACCCAGTGCCTGGGACACAGTAAATTCTCAGAAAAGTTAGCTCTTCTCATAATAATATAAACTCCTTTTAAAGGGAAAATGAATACCTGGTAAACTCCAGATTATATTTTAATTCAGTTAATATCAGTCCCTATTCAAACATGCGTTTTAGCAGTGCACCAGGGACTGTCCTTTTGCTGGTAGTCAGTTGTGGTTAACCAGACCTGGTGAGAAGACATCAGACTTCCCATCTGTAAAATGGGGGTGACCACATGCCCATCCTATGGAGTTATGAATATTAGCTGAGTTTTACTACATTATAAATGGCCTAAAACAGTGCAGGGTACACAAGAAATACTTAATAAATGGTAGCTGTTCTCATCATCTCTGCCACCATCGTTATCAGTATTATTGTGATAGAGCATTATTTTCCTAAGTGTGTCCACTTTGGCATAAATGAGGACCATGCTGTTCTGAAAATCCCATCCTGGTCTCTCTTTTATCCTTGTTTTCCCAGAATTGTATATGAATTCATGCTCTGTTGTCGTAACAGCCAAGGGAACTAGTCCCTAGTCTTACATCTTGAAGCTGCGGCATTCTGCACCCTGCACCCTGCACAAAGTAGGCAATCCGTAGATATTTCTTTCTCTATGAGTTAGTGAATGAGTGAGTGATGAATGAAGGAATGAGTGAAATATCTAAGCCAAAAAGAAAGGAAAGTTGATACTACTTTAGTTGAAGAGGCTGCAGACTGGTCTCAGGTTCATAAACCTCTAGGAACATTTCAAGACCATGAACACAGCATTAAAAGAATCCGATGTCAGTCCTGCCGAAATCTTTCACTGGGTCGATGAAATGAATCTTGCCAAGTATGGAGTGAAAATCAGAAAACTCCTGCAGTGCTGTTTGACTGCCCTTAATGCTCCGTGCTTGCCTTTGTACATTTGCTAATCTGTTTAAGGTATAATATTAATGGCATAGAACTTTAATTCCTAAGTACAGAAAATTAAAGGAGACTAAAGGCAAAATACAGAAATGTATTTGGTGTCAAGACGAAGTTCAATGAAGCATAGCGAAGATGGAATCGATTATTAAATAAACATGGAGGGAAGATGGAAAATATACCTAAATCTCTCAGTTTGAAAGGAATTGGTTTACTTGATTATTTGCAACAGTACCACACTCAGGAAAATCTAAGACAAATGAAAGCAAAACAGAATTTAATTGAGCTATTATTTTGCAGACTTTGGCTTGGTTTCAGACAGTCTAATCAAATTGTGCTTTGCTCAAATAACTAACATTAAATGCAGCCTACCAACAGATGTTTAAAAAGAGTCTAATTGGAAAATCTACATCCTGGATTTAGTGTGTCTCATCGGAAAAAAAAATAGCTTCACGTTTATATTTTGGGGGATGACACCCAAGTGACAAGCATTTCTAGAAAAGATAAAATTTTCTTCAAGGTTGCCCGGTGCTTGGGTGGAATTATCTTGAATAGTCAGAGGTGGCATTCTGGAAATTAAAGTTCTTGGAAATTGTCCAGCTCTGTGCCATATAGAGCTGTACAGAGAAATCGCCTTTATCACATTACATCACCAGAGTCCTGTTACAGTCCCTGGATCGTGTCAGGGGCCCGTGTGCTGTAATTTATAATGAACCCTTGGAAGTCATGCAAGGCACATACTGATTGATGACATTTAAAGGTACTGTCAAGGTGGCTAGGTAATGAAGTTGACCTTCCTCCATCGTTGTCTCGGTTTCATGTTTGTATATAGAAAGAAACCATTTCACCTGCCATATTTGCTTGGAACTTTTCATGAAATCTACAAAGGGAACTTGGCTTAATAGTTAACTCTTTTCTTCCTTTAGACCAGGGGTCAGCCATTGCTTCTGTACAGGGCCAGATGGTGAATATTTTTGGTTCTTACGGGCGATACAGTCTCCGTGGCAGTGCTTACTCTGCTGTTGTCATGCAAAGGCAGCCATAATATGTATAATTACTTACTATACATAAATAATGAGCATGCGCTATTTCAATAAAAATTCACTTGTAGACGCTGGAGTTTGAATTTCATATAGTTTCCACATATCACGTAAAATTCTTCTTTTGATTTTTTTTCCAACTATTTAAAAATATGAAAACAATCTTGGCTCAAGGCTCCTGTGACTACATACAGACACAGGTGACAGGCCTGATTTGGGCTGGAGTTTGCTGACTTTTGCTCTAGAAGATCGGGTATGATCTCACAGATTGTCCATTGAACAAAGTTGCCTGAAGGAGGGGCTGGTGAAGACTGAAATCTGGCCACCATATACCAAGCCTTGCACCCTGGTATGGAACTGGCACAGCATCTTCTTGGAAGAAGCAGTACCTTTTTTCTCACTTGCACAGGGTTGCCCCCCAACCCCCATATTTCCTTCCTTTCCATCTTCTTGGTCTGACATCTGTCCACTCATTGCGGTAGGTGTAATGGCTAAACTAGTACTAACTTTCTGAGATTGAAGGAAACGGGCTAGGCTGGCAGGGCCTTAGCTAGCCCGTATGATACAGAGTCGTCCCTTGGTGTTTGTCGGGGTCAGTTCCAGGAGGTCCCAAGGATACCAAAACCTCAGATGCTCAAGTCCAAAATGGTCCGCCCTCCATATACACAGGTTCCACATCCGTGGATTCAACCAACCAAGGGTGGAAATTTTGATCCACGATTGGCTGGACCCTGCTGATGCAAAACTTGCAAATATGAGGGCTGACTGTATTTATTGAAAAAAAAAAAACTCAACAGATAAGGGGACTCATGCAGTTCAAACCTGTGTTGTTCAGGGGCCAGCTGTACTTGTGTGAAATTGAGGAGAGCACCCTTTGCAGACATCTTACTCCAATCTGGAGCATTTTCATAACATATCTGACTTTATTACATTAA
Organism: Mesoplodon bidens; assembly: GCF_964165515.1. Taxonomy (NCBI): domain Eukaryota; kingdom Metazoa; phylum Chordata; class Mammalia; order Artiodactyla; family Ziphiidae; genus Mesoplodon; species Mesoplodon bidens. Next base: position 19,835,886 of record NC_138172.1, read on the forward strand.
AACGCTTTACTGCCATCTGCCAAAAAAGTATCTTATAGATCTATAGATACTTTATAGATAGTTAAAGAAATCTAGGATGTCTCCAAATGTGAATGGCTCCTCCTTGAATCCAAAACGTAATGGCACTCCGTCCACATAGAGCCCTCTTGCAGCGCTCAGCCATAGGCTGATGCTGTTTTCCTCCGCTCTTTGCATTTTGAATGCAACCAAACATGGCTGATTTTGGCAGAGTGACTTACCTCTGTAAGTCTCCGTTTCTTATCTACGAACGATTAGTCAGTGGTTCTCAAGCCTGGAGGCACATCAGAATTAATATAATTTTTATCAGCATCCAGATCTAGGTCTCAAAGCTTTTTAAAATATAGGTAGATTCCTGAACTCTATCTATGAATAAAAATCTTGGGATGGGGCCCAAGCGTGGGTCTGTTTAAAAACCTTCGTAAGTGCTTTTTTGTGCACACCCATGGTTGAAGACCACTTGTCAAGGTGACAGCTAAGTTCCTTTCCACCTTGAAATCTCAACATCTCTTTCATTCTGTTTTCCCTCATTCTTTTGGTCTCCAGCCTCCTCCTAGAGTAGTTGAAATGAGCTCTCTGACTTTATCTCACCAATGTGAACAATCAGTGGTCATCAGATGTTAGGGAATCCCTGGTTTTTGCCCTGGATAATTTGCACTGGACAAGAGGCAGAATGTACTATGTAAGAATTAGGTAGGCCACCCTATTAACCTTGGAGTCCTCTTGAAAAGTCCAGGGAATGAAGACAAAGAAGGATAATACAGGTGGTGAAGGTCTATCTGGCAGGGGGGTGGCGGGGTGCGTCTAAATAGGCAGCTGATCTCCTTTTCTCTATACACCGTGCATTTCTGCTTGGGAATGGACCTAGAGACCACATTTTTATGGTATGTGCCCATTTTGATGATATTTCCAGGCCAGCCCAAATTGGGAAATATACTCTAAGTCTCCCGAGATCACTAACTTGATTTCCTACCAAAGTCATTTGGATACCTTTCAGGTAAGTGTTGAAATTGGCCCACATCTCAGAGTCACACCTGGTTCCGAGGAGTTGGGGACATACCTCGTTCAGGAACTTGAATGTTATTTAAAATGTAGAGTCTGTGTTTATCCAGGGCCTTGATTCTGTCAGTGCTTTATAAACAAATACCTGCCCTTCTCCTTTCGCAAAATCCAGGAAGAAAAAGAAACACCAACATGGAACCAGAAAGACAAACTGGGTGTCCTACACCTCTTTACCTGTATTACGTGTATCACATATGACTTGACTTTTTAAAGTAGAAGCCTCTTCATTCTGCAACTGTTTGAGAATTTGGGGACTATTAATTGATGAAGGCAAAATGATCTTGAAGCTGCATGGTGTATGAGGTCCTCGGGGCACTTGAAACCATTTTTCTTTAAGGTAACACCAGATGTATGAGGCCTGAATACTCACCATCTATCAGCACGCAGCCAATCTGACTTTCTTCTTTTCTTTTCTTTTCTTTTCTTTTTTAACATACTTTACCAATTGGAGTTCTACAAAAAAAAAAAAGGGGGATTATATTTTTTTGACTTATGAACAGCAGGTCAGAAATTTCGAAGAAAATTTCAAGAGCAGTAATTTTGGAAATGTACACAGATGAATTTGAAAATAAGTATTTCACTGCCTACACAGCTGTTTAGAATACTAGCTTAGGAAATATATACCAGGAGCCTTACCATTTTGCGTGACACGGTGTCAGTTCTGAGCACAGTATATTAGTGCTTAATTGAAGATAATGTAACTGCAGATCAAAGGCATAATTAACTGGCTTGAAGAAACTCTTATGTGCATCAGGATTTTGACTAATAGAAGTCTGGACAAAATTGGTTTAGGAGACAGTCTTGAGACCAGCTGAGCCTTCATCTGTCTGTTCAGGTGATGGTGACAACAGCTGGAACTTCTCCCGGGGAGGGTGGGTAAGGACCACTGTCATCTCCACCATTCACAGTACCTCCTTCGAAATGGACACTTCCCTGGTTTGGCTCCTGGTTGGTCCCTGGAGCTGCTGGATAGCAGAGCTCTTGACTATCTCCTTGTCTACAATGAGGGGTTCATTTCCATCAGTGTCAGGATATCTCTGTGTCTCTTAGACCTATAACTTATATAGGAAGTACATGAGCTGGGAGCAGGTTTTAGAACAGCACTGGGCAAACGTAGACCAGTGGGGCCAAATCCCACAGCTTGTTTTTGTAGGACTCACAAGCTGTTTATTATGTTTTTAAATGGTTGGAAAAAATCAAAAGAAGAATAATGTTTCATGAAACATGAAAATTCCAATGAAATTCAGATTTCAGTGTCCACAAATAAAGTCTTATCAGAATAGAGCCATACTCATGCATTTTGCACTGTGGCTTCTCTTGGTAGATTGGTATAGTTGTATATCCCACAAAAGCCTTAAAATATGATTATCTGATGTCTTACAGAAAAAGTGTGTATGGACTCCTGGTCTAGAAGTTTAGGTTTGATCTTCAGGACATCTTTGGGAGGAGAAGCTTGGGAATCTAGCATAGTGCTCGTTTTATAAAGGAAGGTGTATAAAAAAGAAGAAAATTGTATTTTTCCCTCACGTTGGAAAAAAGCAAGGCAGCGCCTGGAGGGAAACTGTTAGTGAACACAGTTATTGGATGCCAAGGCCATAGCATTCTCACGAGAAGATTATTGATCTTTATTCTTATTGTCATCATCAGCAAGATCTGAGTCTCATTTTGATCTTTATTAATGTAATTATCATCATCATCAAGATCTTGGATTCATCTGGTATTAAAATTTATTGGAAATGATGTAGCAATTCTATCTGACAGCAAGGCCCCTAGGAAGTAAATGTGCGAATGGACTAGAGGATTGACTCATTCATTCATTTACCCATCTATTCACTTACCATTCCTATTCATATTTATTATTTACCTCTTGTGTACTGGACCCTACTTAGTACTGGAATTCAGAATTGAATATTTCGTAGTCCTTATTTTGAGCTGAAACTGCAGAGAGAATTATCGTACGATGTAGTCAGTGTCCTAATAGATGCAAATGAAGGGGACTGTGGGGACACAGAGGGACAAAGCACCTGAAATGTGACAAGTGCAAGTGAAGAACTTAATGTTTAAACTGTATTGACTTTTAATCAATTTAAATAGCCATATGCGGGAGTGGCTACCATGTTGGACAATGCAAATAGAGAACTTTTCAATCATCATAGAAAAGCTTTTGGACAGTGCTATTCTAGAATGTTCTTTGGCTTTTAAAACATTTTGGTAAATATATCCTCCGGATGAAAGATCAAAAGGGTAGTCTCTTTTAATGTGGCTTCTTCATACATCTCCAAAATGTGTCTCTCTAACTTCTTGCCACATAGTATATCTTCCGTATCCTTCTTTTACTGAATTGCTATCAGGCAGGACAATACCAGTAACTTCTGGGAACAGCTAATGCCTCTCCCTGGAGGCTGAAGTTTTCCCTTCTAATAAGGAAAACTCCAAAGTCCTGGAAGTTTCATTGAAGGAAACCAAGCCAAACTCCTTCCCCCGCAGCGAACCACAAGACCCTTTGAAAACTGATGATTATTTTTATTTGTGTAGACTTAAGATGGAAATAAGAACTTCAAAAGAGAATTTGAAAAATACCCTTCTCACCAAAAAAGCTTAAATCATTTCCTCTGAAAGTTTCCTTCTATCGAAGGTTTACTTTGGTCCCACAGACCAGCCTCCTCCTTTCCTCAGTCTGAGGGGGAGGAACGTGACCTTCAGTTTCCACTGATGCTGCTCTAAGGGTCCCACAAGGGTCCCTGTTGTTGCCTCCTCTCTCAGGGGCAGAGACTGACACACCCTGGTTTCCTCTTGGCTTTGCTAAATACCAAATCCTTGAACATTGTTTTTTGCTTCCAAAACACGTTCGTAATTGTGCTGCTCACCCCTGCCTCTCAGGCGTGAGGTTTATTAGTCTGTGTTTTATCAGACTTTTATCAGTGATATAATGATATAGTGATATAATGAATAATGATATGTCCATTTAGATTAATAACAGTAATAATACTAGAATTAAGTTTATTGGTTTAATATGTTGATTGGTTAGGGAAAACTTAGGGTTGCCCTTAATCTTTAGCTTCAGGTATTGATGAGAAAAAATAAAGCTTAGTTGTTAAGACTCTAGAGTCAGATATACCCAAATTCACAAACCATTTGCCAGCTGTATGACCTTGCCCAGGTTAGTTCACTTTTGAACTTCTGTAAAGTAGAAATGTCTACCCATCAGATTATTTTGGAGGATTAAGTTTGAAAAGTGTATCTGCAAAGAACTGACACGCAGCACTCAGAATGTTACTTACTCTTGTAGCCCTTGCTCTCATCATCCTGCTTATGATGTTGGTGTGGGTTATCACTTGTGAGATCCTAGGCTGGCCTGCGCAAAACAAAGTGGAATTTTATGTAATATTAAGATTGTTTTCAACGGTGATCAGTGGGCAGAGAGTGGCGATCGTTGTTTGAAATATGCATTTCAGAACAGTTGCATTTAGAATGGTCATAGCTGTGTTATGATCTCCAGATCTTTTATACGCCAGATGAATTAAAGATTCTCCAGCCAAAGAAAACTCTGCTGAGTTGATGTTCACATCTGTAGGTCCTCTGTACAGGGACCTACTTCACTTGCGAGGCAGTTAGCTGCACCTGCTGAGAAGAAGAGAGTGCATGTGTGATGTGTATTCTCCCCTGCTTTCCCGACACTTCCTAGTTCTCCTCCCCACGCTAAGGAGGAAGTTGTACAGTTACTTTCTTGTTGAGTTTATAGTGAGATGTGTGCAAGCAGGACCAGGGAGTACTCTAATTTCCTCGTAATTTTTTCCTTTTCTTGGGTCTTGATGTGTTGGGAAGCAAAGCATGGTTTTTCAAGTTGTCTTCTGGTGAGGCCTTCTAGTCAGAGTTAACTTGCTTCTCTGGGGACTCAGTAATTTGTCACTCTTCATTGCCCTGTCACTTTTCCCCCAAGGGTGGTTCTCCACACACCTGCAGGACACTTGTTCTTTCACTTCTGTTTTGCCACATTATTAACTGCATTTATTTTAAAAAGGGACAAATGTTTTCAAACAGCCAGTTGGACAACTCGGATACAAATAGGGTGGTCGTGTTTTGTTGAAAAGCATGAAATTGTCCAAGAAAATGTGGAAGAAGCTTCGGAAATGGAAATAATTGAAACTAGGAATTTTGAGGCTTAGGTTATGATGGGAGGAGAATGAGGGAAGCAAGAAATGGATTCCTCACTAGAGATGGCAAACTGCTGGTCCACGGGCTGGATGCTGTTTCATTCGCACAAAGTGTCGAACATCTTGTGGAGTTAGTTGCAAAGGTAAAAAAGCTGAAATGTTCCCATTAAAATTCCATTTTCCAGCTTATCCTTAAAAACAAAAAAGGGGAGGGGGGAAACTGGAACAACATTTCTATATAGCGTCGATTATCTGGAGCTCAGAAATGCTACTCCTTTCTATCTCACCGTGGACTTCAAACAACCTGCTACACAGTTCCTTTCAGTATCTGCCTGTCTGTTATAGACCCCTCTTCCAAGTGACCAAAAGCTCCATTAAAAGGTCCACCCCGGAGCCAGGAGGGCTTTAGGATTCTCCAACAGGCTCACTTTAGCTCAGGGATTTTGGAGTTCTGGCTTCTTTGTCCCTGTGCGTCCTGCCTGTAGACTCGATGTCTTCTTTAACTGGTTGCCCATGTGAAAATTGGAACTCAGTGTTTTTGCCTGGGACTCTGCAGTAATGATTCCCATACAGCCAGGGTGGGTGGGGCAGGGGACATGTTTTCCTATAGGCAGAAAGTATGTGTTAGACCAGATGATGCACGTTTTCACTTATAAGGTTTGGATACCCTGTTAGTTGCCCCAAAATGTAGTGTCTTAAAGCAAGTGTTAACACTTATGATTTCACACATTTTCTCTGGGCCAGAAATATGGGAGTAGCTTATGGGTGGTTCTGGATCATAGTCTCTCATGAGATTGCAGTTAAAATGTGAGGCTGGGGCTTGACTGGGGCTGGACGATCTGCTCCTGAGACGCCTCACACACATGGCAGGAGGCCTCAGTTCGTCATGGTGAGGCCCTCTCCAGAGCCTTGCTTGAGAGTCGCATAACATGGCAGCTGGCTTCCCTCCAGAATGGTCCAAGTCTTCTGTGACCCAGCTTTAGAAATCACATACCATTACTTCTGCCATATTTCTCGGTCACACAGACCAGCCCTGACGCAGTGTTGGAAAAGTCTGCACAAAGCATGCATACCAGAGGGTGAGAATCTTTGGGGCTGACCCTATTGAGAATCATTGCCTGAGTGACTGCTCGTCATGTGTCACATCCCTCAGCTGTGTTGGACAGAAAAAAAAACGGTTAAGGGCCAACTGGTACATTGTTGGTTCAAAGCCATTGGCCAAAGTACTGTTCACCTCACCAAAAGATTTCCCTGTGACTAATAAGAAAGGTTGACTCAAGAAGAGACGAATTGCACCAAGTTGTTTGAGGAATTAGATTTCTTTTTCAGATTCTCCATATTTCCTCCACTCCCTCCCCTTTGAACATCGAGAGGTTGTATATTCTCAAAGGTGTGAGAGCTTGGAGGATAATCACAAAGTGATTTTAAGGCAAAATCAGTAGTTCAGTATTTCCATCCAGTGGCCTCTCTGGCATCAGTATCTCAGAGGTTTGACGTTATTAGAATGATTTTGTTAGTTGTTAGGTGGTCCGATGGGAGGCTAGGAAGGACAAGTCCTTGCAGAGCCTGGAGCAGAGATTAGGAGATTTCCCTGTCCAACCTCTGACAAATTACTGGGTGACTGCATTCGGTTAGACATGCGTTTTTGATAAGGACCAGGCAAACCAGACAGGTTCTCTGAACTCATGGAGCTTACATTCTTATGGGACATTAAACTGGTATGCAAAATCATCATCATCATCATCATCACCATCATCATCACCAGATGTCAGATAATGATGAAAGCTATTAAGAAAACAAACCTGGTTAAGATCTAGACAGTGCTGATGAGATAGGTTCCCGTGGTGGATTGACAGGCCAGGCAAGACCTCTTTGAGTGGAGACCTCAGTTGAGTTAGAGGCTGAGTCTTGCATGTGTCTAGAGGAAGAATCTTTCATATTGAGGGGGCAGCAGGTGGAAAATCTGCCCCCCGCCCCCAGACGGAAACAAGCTTGGCTGGGCTTCCACAGTTCCTGAGGTCTCCAGCCGCTCTTCAGCACCAAGGTTGTCACCACTGCACTGCTTCTGGTTGACCATTGGCTCTCGTGTCCATCATCTTGTGGTCCTGACCTAGCCTTCTTCTCTAAAGAAGTACTTTTGCATGCCCAACAAGATTCACATGGGAAGCACATTATGCTGTGGTGAGTCTATGTGTATTTCCCCTTTTTCTCCCCACCGAGATTTTTACAAAACTTCTGTATGCAAACAGGTATTTTTATTTGTTTCACTTGAGTCGCTTTTGCATAATATAACAAGCCCATGATTTCACATGTACAGTAATTCATAGAAAGTGATAGTCATCTTGCTTAGACACCTTAGTTCTCAAAACTAGCTTGCTAAATATAGTACCTTCTCAGCCCCATATAAGGTGGCATAAAAAAAAAAAGAAAAAATAAAGGTCAAAGTTTCCCCACCCACGAATTTGGTTATAAAAACAGCAAAGCAGGGTTTTTCTGAACTTGAATCAGTAAATTTTTAATTTAAATAGTATCCTGTTTTGACAAAGTGCTAAACCACAGAAGTCTCAGAAAGACACTGTTAAGCTTGTGTCAATACCTGCTGGCATCTCTCAACAGGAAGCTTGGGATGGCTTTTGTTGTCATTGTGTGATACACCAACAAGGAATGTGTGCCCTTATTTGCTGCATCCGGGAAATGGTCAGAAGTGCTCTGGTGCGGCTCGAACCTGTTGACATTAATCTGTTGCATAACCCTTTGCCAGACAAAAACCCGTATTGTTTCTTGTGTTCAGTTAATCACCATTATATTCGGGGCTTTGGGAAGCGTGCTTCCTGAGCAAGGCACAATACAGTGTCACACAAACTCTCTTCCCTGACCCACCCAGCGGAGCCCTGAGCCTGCAAACCTTGCCCACCTTGGTCTTGGCATCGCATTACTTGTACAGTTCAGCTTTGCAGGGCCTGCACAGTTCTTGAAAGGCTTGGACGCTCCCTAAGAAATCCAAGATACTAGAAGAGCTCTTTGTCGGAATTCATTCCCAGCTCTCTTTCAGTTTGTTGCATGTTGAAGACTTCAGTTACATTTTACTGTAAAGGTGACTGCATTTTTCTTATGGGGCCTTCAGGGTAAACAGCCGTTTCATTTCCACCTGTGAACACACATGTAGCTTGTGTTGGGGTAGGGTGTGTGGTGCTTCCGAAGTCATTATTTTTCTGTAATGTTTATGCTCCGTGGTTGTGCATATATCAATTCTACGCCCCAGTGCCGGATGGAGAGGTAGCCTGTGATTCCAGCTGAATGTGTTCCAGTTGAAAGTAGGCCGGAGTGGAAGCAAGGGATGGATCAAGCAAATAGCTTTTAATTTTACATCAGTTGGTTTTCTACTTTGCTCTGGGGCAGAAGTTTGCAGCCCAGGGTTGCGTTAGATGTCACTCACGATTTGGAAGAGAGGCATTCTTGGAAAGTGTCTGGCAAGACAGAACTCAGGTTTTCAATCCCTGACTCTGTGGGGAAGTTGGAGGTGGCTTCTCCTACTTCTCCTGCAGTCTACAGATTGCAGCCCTTATCTCCTAGCTAGAGATGCTGGAGATTAGAAAAGGCGACAACGATTCTAGATTCTTCAAGGATAAAATTAGCATGACATTTATTAACTGTGTCCCACACACACTCTTTTTTTCTAAATAAATTGCATAATAATGACATTGGTAGATTATGTTGTCACATGAAGAATTAGAAGATTCCCTTTCAGGCAAGGCTCACAAATCTCTTCAATATGGAATTAACTGACAATCCTCCGTGGGTAACCTACCACTGCTGACGCACAGCCAGAGAGGGCAGAGACTTCTTTTTGTCCCCTGCCCAAGGACAAACAATGGGAGAGGCCAACTGCCAACATGAGATGCAATTTCAGGTTTAAAGCTACACATAATACAGTTATGAAAGATTTCAATCTGATGTTTTAGTTCAGATTTTAGAATTGTTGGCCATGCAGTCAAAAGAATTAGCCTGGCTTTAAAAGAGGCACAGGGGACCATGTCTGTTTCCCGACCTGCCACTGTGACCTTGGGCAAGATCTTTAACCTTTTCACTTTTGTTTGTGTTTCTATGAAGTGGCTACAAATGATAGCCACCTGAGAAGCTGAAGGTAAGGACCATTTGAAAACTGGAACATAAGGCATCCAGCCTGAGACACCCAGCATGTGACATGCACTTAACCAAAGATGCTAATAATTTTATGATGGACTTGTTTATGATGACTTTAAGACACCAGATTATTATTAATGTCGTTAGTAAAAATCTTAAGCCATAGGACCTCATTCATTTTTGGCTAGCATTTCATAGTAATAGGAGAATAACTGAAATTCTGAATGCCACATATTAATAAGGTTAAATGAAAAAGCTAATTAAGGTTAAATGAAAAAGTTAAATGGAAGAAAAAAAGTAGCTCCAAGGCGTTGATGAGCTGGACAGAAAGATCATTGAGTGAAATAAATAAACCACTAATAGAGAACAACTATTTTATGCCCAATGATTGATTTTTTGAATTTTTTTAAAAAAAAAAGCATTTTATAAAGGAGAGATAAAAGCCTTTTAGAATTAACATTATCTAAGGGGAGGTTAATCTGTAAAAACCTATCCTGTTAATACGGCCTGGTCTCAGTAACTGACTGCAAACAATATAACTTACACACTGGACATTTTGAAATGTGCCACCACGAAGACAGAATGTATGTCCCTATATTACAGTCCTCAGTAGGCTTCCACTGGGGACTGGTTTCAAGACCCCTTGAATACCAAAGTCTGAGGGTGTTCAAGTCCCTTATGTAAGATGGTGTAGTGCTGACACATAACCTACACACATCCTCCCATGTACTTGATTGATTGATTGATTGATAGGTTTTTTTTTTTAACATCTTTATTGGAGTATAAATGCTTTACAATGTTGTGTTAGTTTCTACAACAAAGTAAATCAGCTATATAATCATTTGTAGATCACTTGTAATACCTAATACAGTGTAAATGCCATGTAACTAGTTTCCTGTTTGTGGCAAATTCAAGTTTTGCTTGTTTGAAACTTGCTGGAATTTTTTTTTTTTTTCCTGAGTATTTTCGATTGGCGGTTGGTTGAATCTGAAGATAAGGAGCCCACGGATAAGGAGGGCCAACTGTAAGTGGATGAAATAAAATAGTTGCTAACAGATTTTGTAAATCATTTATTGCCAGACTCTATGAAAGTATGATTGTCATAGTTTGGCCCATTGGACCTAGAAAAAAAGAGAAACTTTAATGTCGAATTCAAGAGTGAGGAGTTAGTGCAGGGTTTGTGGGAAAGGACAGTAAAAGAATTTTGAGCGAAAACCCATTGGACCACGAAGTCTTAATTATACTTTCATCATGAGACCTTGAGGGGTGGATTTCTTTGTGTTTTTTTTTTGTTTTTTTTTTTTAAGACGGTGAAATATCTTGAAGAAATTCCCAGGGCTTATGTGAGTACAAGACATTTTGTTGATTTTTAAAGTGAAGTTGCAGGCCCACCTGATGAGAGACTTGTAAATTTGGGTGACTGAAAGAAAAATGCACATATGGTGAATTGAAACTTAGTGATTGATCCGTGGCTGGGACAGTTTGAGTATACTTGGGGTTGACTTGGGGAATCCCTCCCAGAATGGCATCACATGAACCAAGATTTGCTACGGCCATCATGTGCTTTATAATTTGGTGTTTCCCTCTTGCTATGCTTTTCAAGGTTGATTGAATGTATTAATATAACTACTTCCTAATCTCCCTGTGGAAAGAGGTACCTGTATTTCGTCAGATGCAAATGTCACAACCCAACTTAGACTGGTTGGTAATGGGGGAAAGTCTGTTGGCCCACAGAACTTGAAAGTTCAAGGGTTAGCCTGGCCTCAGACACAGCTGGGACTGGGCAATCAAATCATGTTATCAGGACTTAGTCTAGCTCCATTTTTTGTTCTGCTTTCTTTTTGTGTTGGCTTCATTCTTTGTCAGATTTTCCCTTTGCTGAGCAAGATGGCTCCTGGGAGACCCAGACTGACACATTTACAGTTTAGCAACTCTGGCAAAAAATCAGTGTCTCTTGCCCAGTAATTCCAAAAAAAATCTCTGAATTGATTGAGTGACTTGAGTCATCTGTGTATGAACCAATCACTGTGGTCAAGGGGTTGGGAATATGCTGATTGGCTGGGACTGAGCCATGTGCCCACCTCCAGATTACCCTGGATAGATTGGCTCCATTAAAACCACATAGATCCAGAATCAATATGGGTAAGTTGTTGTACCTTAGTTGTCCTTTTCGAAGATGGTGGAGTGGATGCTGCATAGACGTTTTACCCCACATCATCTTAAAGAGGGTGAGGCATACCATATTGTTACTTTCAGCCAGTCAGCAAGTTTAGTGGAAAAATCACTTCCTTAAAAGTTAGGTAACTTGACATTCAGTCCCAACCCTGTGCCTGTGACAAACTGCTCATAAAGCTTGGGAGAGCTGTGTAAATTAATTTCCTAGGACTCAGTTTCCTCATCAGAAACCAAAGACTTAGAATAGTTCTGCAAGTCCCTTTGTGCTGAAAAAAAAGGTCTGCATTTCAAGCTTAGAATTCATATTTATCATGGTTTTCATATTATGCTTGTCTCATAATATGTTCTACACTCTCAGCGTTGTCTGATAGAATATTCTACATCTTTGCTGTCCATTACGGTAGTTTCTAGCCTTATTGGCTATTAGGTACCTCACATGTGGCTGGTATGACTGAGAAACTGAATTTCTTATTTTATTTTATTTTAATTGATTTAAGCAAATAGCCACATGTGACTAGTGTCTCCTCTAGATTAATGGTCAAGTAGAGTTATGTGAATTTTAGACACAAGTAGAAGTCGACTTGACCTTCCGTGCCTTTGGTAATTAAGTTTATTTTTCATTCATAATTTGTAGTTAAAATAAAAAGTACTGGTCATTCCAACAAATACAGAAAGACTGTTGTCCCCCAACCAAAAAAGAGTGTTGTGTTGGAGGTTGATTATTCTAATTTTTTGTGCTTCCTCATATACCTCCCCTGCCAGGTGGTATGAGGCAATGGAACGAATGCTTAATTAGCAGTCAGAAGTTTTGGGTTCTGGTGTCGGTTCTGCCGGTAACTACTTAGATGTATGACCTTTGGCTAGTCATTTTTCCTACCTGGGCATGAGTTTTCTCATCTGGAAAATGAGGGGGTGGGTTTAAAATGATCTCTCCATCTATTCCAGATCAAAGTTTCTATGATTCTGAGTCTTTTTCTTCGTTCTCATGGCCAGGATGGTGGCTGAGAGTTTCTCTTTGTGTAGTTGCTGAGTGTACTACGTCCGGGTGATGGAAACAACTAGGGAGATACCTTGGACCCTTGGATCCGAAAGAACCCTGAGGAAAGTCAAGGTGTGCTTCAGTATTGTTTAGTTTTCTAATCCAAGATAAATCTAGAAAATAAAGAACAGGTAGCATTTAGCAGTGCATACTTGATTCAAAAGTCAGTTTAGTCTGAAATGGCCTTGTTTTGCTACTTCCAGAGTTGAACGTGGAGGTCACGGTTTCAGAGAGGGTGTTTGTGAGATGGGCCAAAGTGAAGAATATTGAGTGAGGGAGAGAGGGGAAGGATTGTTAGCCGAAATGAGCTTGAGACGTTAGTTCATCAAGTAAAACCATAACTCCTACTGCTTGGTAAGCCTGAAGAAGGAAATTCAGATACGAGACATTCTTTGGTACCCAGGGAAGTTAGGGTTAAGGAAAGATGTTTGGAGTGACTTCATCTGTAGAAGGTTGGATTTTGAAGGAGGAGATGAATCACAAATGAAGAGAAAGAGGAAGGAAAGAACATTGGCCAGATTTGCAGGAGCAGGTAGGAGGATGTGAAGTGTTCCAAAGGACAGTGTGGTAGGATGTGTCAAACCAGTACAGAGGGAGAGAGGCATCAGCTGGGGCTGAATAGAGACAAGATGCTTATTTGGTGATTTAATTTTGATGTTTGGTAATGACATAGGCTAATTGTGTTGTTATCGTGTGATAAGGTGGCAGGGTTAAAACATGTATTGATGCGGTCATGCTGGTGAATTCCCATTGAAAATAAAAGCTCCTATACCCTGTCTCCATAGGATCGTTCAGACACGGTTGCATCTTGTAGCTTTATTTTTATTTTTTAACTGGCTATCTTTATGTATGGGAACAGTCATCTCCAGAGATTCATTTTCATTTCAAAAAACTTCTAAAGGTGTTAATTGCATTTTTCAAAACTCTTATGTAATTATTTAAAATTATTCCACCGGCACCATAAATCAGAACTTTTCCCATTATATCGCCAAGGAACATTTATGACCTGTTTAGACACTTTTGATTTATAGGTTTGGGAAACAAGAATATAGAAAGCATTGCCAAGTCTTAATTTGGAAATTTCTTTAGCCACGTCTGTTTCTGCAGAAAAGAGGAAAAGAAAGCTGGTGGGAGAGGTGATTGGAAGCTATGGCCTCACACACACCAGTGAGACGTGAGAAAAAGAGGCACAAGACCCAGTTTGGAGGACCTGCTCTGAAATGAGCAATTAGGGTGTCTTTCACGAGTTGTTTAATCTTTCCAGGCGTTATTTTTAAATGCTGGTTCCAGGTAACAGGGTGCTTACTGAGTGAGTTATTTAACTTTCTTGACCTCAGTTTCCCCATCTGTTAAATGTAGATTAATCATCATCTGGATGGTGGCACAGATTAAATAAGTTTGTTGATTTCTGCATTGAGAAACATTTGTCTTTGAAGCACGTACTAAGATGCAGGCAGCGTGTTAGGTGTCATGTGAAGGTGACAGGAGGGGTCAACACTGACACTGCGCCCGACATCGCCTGGTGCTTTCAGTCTGGAGTAGGCTGATACCACAGATAAATGCGAATGACCCCTGGTGTGAAACTGTTCTTGGTAATTGTCAAATAGTTACGGTAGCAACTCCAGTTTAGATGTTATGAAACGCTGGACTGCACACATTTAGAAAACTGATCACAATACATCTGAAATCGCGCGATTCTAGGCATTTAGCGATGACAAAAATTGCATGTGGAAGAAGGTGAAGGAAGAGTTAATATTCTGAGCTGAAGAATCACGATTTTTTTTTAAAGCCTCAGCAGGTTGAAATTCTGGATCAAAATGAAAAAGATCTTTCATGGGAATAAATGCACAGCCCATACCCTTGCCCAAGTGCAGAGTAAAGAGCTCTGACTTACCAGTGGTTCAGGTGATAGTTAGGGGATGATTGTAAAACCAGTAGGAGCCAATTGTGCCCTACTGAGAGGCGGGGGCCCCGAGGACCCTAGGCTGCATTAATAGCGTAATGAAGAATTGAGGCTCTGTCTTCCTAGGGGGACAGGTGACACTTGGCCTGCTGTGCTTATTTCTGGATGCTACGTTTGAAGGGGGTAGGGGCACACCCGAGCGGGAGGCCTTGTACGTGACCTGTCAAAAGCTGTCCTGGGGACTTCCCTGGTGGCGCAGTGGTTAAGACTCCAAGCTCCCAATGCAGGGGGCCCGGGTTCGATCCCTGGCCAGGGAACTAGATCCCACATGCGTGCCACAACTAAGGAGATGGGGAGCCATAACTAAGGAGCTCGCCGGCCGCAACTAAGACCTGGTGCAACCAAATAAATAAAAAAATATATTTAATTAAAAAAAAAAAAAAAGCTGTCCTGATCTCTGAAACAAAACCAGGTCTTGTTTGGTACTTTAAGGAGAAGGACAAAACCAAGACCGTGTGAGGCCCTGGTAGGAAGGGGCACAACCACTATGGTGCGGGGTTACATTGGACCATCCCTTGGGATTAACTTGGTCCCTCAGTGGGCAGTTCCCAGAACCCAGGTGACCAAACAGAAGTAAGGTCTTGCCAGCACTGGGTGTTCAGCCACTATCTGTGGCTGTTCTGTGGCCCTGATGAAGTGTGGGCTGTGGCCGTTCTCTAGGTTTTTTCCTGCGTCAGGCAAGAGCCTCCAGAAGCAGCGCCAAGTGAAGTAGAGATGCCTCGAGCAATGAACATCCTTTTTCAGGGTGTCTGGTGTTGGCAGCAGCTCAGGAAATTGCTTTTCCCGCCCTTCCAGCCTTATCTCCATTCAGGATTCTTTTCATTTGACGAAATTAGCAAGACAAATGAAAGACGGATGATTTTTTAAAAAAAAATCTGGATCGCCGTCGACCTGCAGTAGGTACAGGACTACTGCACGTATTGGACTTGTATTGGACTTAGTGACTTGAGTTTATTCACAGCTATAAAATGTGAAGTGGTTCGTGTAATCCTTGAATCATCGTTAATATTCAATTTGTCTTTTTTAAACTTTCAGAGAAGCTGATTGATCATTGATTGCTCTATATAAGTCCTTTTTTTTTTTTTTTCGGCATGTGAGGTCACTCCATCACGAAATTGTCATCGACAAGATTTTAGCCCCTGACCTGGTGACATAGAGGTGCCTGTCTTGCCGTTGAATATGCGTGGCACATATAGAGATGCTGTTATTTAACGTGCACTTAGTTACTTCTTCTTAGCCCCATACTACAAGTTGAGAAAGAAGAAAGAGTGTGGAATTTGTCTCTTGGAGCTTATAGTTTAGAAAACATATGCACATGAAACAAATAGAATGGGAGAAGGAAGGAACAGACGAACCAAGGAGAGAGAAAGAGAAAACATTAATTCGTTTGTTTATTCATTTGTTTATAAATTCATCAGATATTTGTTAAGGGGCTCTTATGTACCAGGCACTCTTTTTGGCATTTGGTGAGTGAATTACTAACTGATAGAATGTGGAAATGTCCAGCATAGACAGTAAATACGGCAGCAGCTCAGGGAAGTGATCCCACCCCCAGAGTTAGCACCCTGGGCGAGAAGATGCCTGAGTTGTAGAGTAGCCTCTTCCGCTGTCTTACATGTGTACGTGTGTTTGTTTTTCTGTCGAGGAGGATGATTTGCCTGATGGAGGAGTATATTTTGTTCAGACGCGGCTCCTTTCTCCTTTTCTGTAACATGCGATTTCACGGGTCTAGACAGGACTTGAGTTGTCCTTCCTGCACCCACTTAGTTCAAAGGGAACACCTGAATAAAAATGAGCGAGAACCACCTTCACCCCAGCACAGTGAGGCTGCCTTCGGAGAACGCGCACCAAGACCAGACCTCAAGGTGGAGGGACCGGAGCCTTGCCGCCCAGGGGGAGTGACGTGTCCAAGACCAATGGCGGTCTTGACTGTGCTGGTTTCCTTAGAGCTCTCTTTCCTTTCCTGAGGGCTTAGCGTACAAGACCTTAACATTTCATAAGTTTTGCCCCTGTATTAGATGTGGATTCTCTTCATGCTTTCATTCTATCTAAATGTATAATAAGATGTCCACATCTGATGCAGCGTTATTTAAACCCTTTGGTGACCAAAATATCTCATCCTTGAGTCTCTGCTCCTTAGCATCCATACTTTGGGTTCTGTGTCAGACTCACCCTCCAAAAACTCGCAGAGTCAAAATCTCTGGATCAGAAAGATCGGAATATACAGGTTTGAGAGCATGCCAGGATAGGAATACAGAACGTCACCCTCTGCAGACTTAGGGGAAAGTGTGTGTGTTTGGGGTGTGTGTGTTTGAGCCAGCTCAGGTCAAGGCTGGCAGAGATCATTGTTACATACTGGACATGATCTAGATGAAGAGCAGAGACCATGCCCTGAATGAGAAGAATGAGGAGAGGAAGAGATGAATGCATTTCTGAGATGAGAAATTTGGGTGAAATTGGGAGAAAGAAGAAAAACCCTTTGATCTCAAAGAAAGGGAGTTGTAGCAGGAATTATAATTGCCCCAGCCTTGTTAAACACCTTGCAGTTCCCCGGTGTTAATGGCTCATGCCGTCTCCCGTGTGAACATGTGTACACACTCTTCCCAGTAGCTGAAATACCCTTCCCCAGCCCTGCCTGCCCAACTACCTGGGACAGACCCATTATCCTTAAATACGCAGCATAATCCTTGTCTTATTCTAAAAGCCCCTTTATCCCCTCAGGCCAAGGAGAGAGCCCCTCTTCTCTGCCCTTTGCATGGGTGTCTCTCTCTTTTTTAATTCAGCAAATGATCAAATGATGGCTGATGCCATGCCATGCCCTCTGAGAACACGGAGAGAGTTCTGCTCCTTACCTTGGGTAATGAGGGTGTTGGAAACTTTGAAGGGGAGCTTAAAAGCAGCTCATTAGGTCAAAGGGCCCTGATTGTTTGGGTGTAAGCTGAGCCCTCGCTGGGGCCGTGGTGGCTGAGGTTCCACCAAGGGCTTTCCTTCCCAGAGACGGTGGTAGCAAAACATCATCAAAACATAGACTGGGGGGCTTCCCTGGTGGCGCAATGGTTGAGGGTCTGCCTGCCGATGCAGGGGACACAGGTTCGTGCCCCGGTCCGGGAAGATTCCACATGCCGCGGAGCGGCTGGGCCCATGAGCCATGGCCGCTGAGCCTGCGCGTCCGGAGCCTGTGCTCCGCAACGGGAGAGGCCACAATAGTGAGAGGCCCGCGTACCGCAAAAAAAAAAACAACAAACATAGACTGAGGGTTCCGTAAATTAGGTCTCACGTTGGCCAGCCTATATGTTCTCAGCGCTCAGGGCAGACCCCTCCATAGATTATCCCAGTGGGTCCTTGAGAATTCATTTAAGAAATCAGCAAACTCCTTCACACACCCAAGTGATGATGTGGCTGGTGGATCTGGCGAACCCCGGTGACCTGGAGCTTGAAGTGGGGCTGCCTCATGACCCTGGATTTAAAAAACAAAACAACCAAGTGCCTTCTTGCATTGTTAAGACTCATTGGATGAAAGGGCTACTACTACTTAGTTAAAGTTTGGAGTTAGGGTTGATACTAACACAACACAGAATTTTGGAGTTAGGGTTGATACCACGTCACAGAAAAATAAGAGGTCGACGAGAGTAAAAAAACAAAACAAAACAAGCATTTTGCCTTCTGGTACAGTATTTCATTATAGCAAAAGGAAAAGACTGAAGGAAAAGCAGTGTATAGTAACAATAAGAATGGTATTAGGAAACATTTAAGTGCTTCCCAGGCATTGACCCATTTTATCACATTTAATCCTTGGAACAACCCTCTGGGAAAAGTCCTGGGATTAGTTCCCTTCATAGATATAGAAACGGAGGCACTTAGAGACGAATAATGTACCAAAAGTACAGTCAGGAAGTGGTGCAGCCAGCATTAGAACCCATAGCAGTCTCTTTCCAGAGCTGTCATAACGAAGTGTCTGGGTACCTTTTATGATCAGGGACATAATAAGTCCCATCACCGTGACGTTCAATCTTTACATCTAAGATGCTACTGCCAGGAGAGCTCCAGCGCCATCCAGGCTAGGGCTACTAGGACATTGCCTGGTGCCCAGCGATGTATTGGAAGAAGATGAAAAGTCTGTCTACCTGTTTGTCTGTGTGTCTGTCTCTTCTCAGTAATGGACATGGGAGTGTGAGGGGTTCCTTAATCAAGGAGAAGTAACTCAAGACAGTGCACGAGCCCTTGTTCCACTGTCTCTCCTCCCAGCCCGGTTGTGGCTACAGACAGATTCAGGGCCAATTTCACGTTCACGTGGTGGGCCAGGGTTGTCACTGTGGATTCCTGTAAGAAGCAAAGAGGCTCTCAGAATTTTACCTTTGTCTTATTTCAGGTTCTATTCATGCTGACCAATCAGTGGCTCTTTGTCACATCCCTTTGCCAAGTGAGTAAAACTGGACCCGCCTCTTTGTTCCTCCAGACCTAGTTCTAGCCCCCAGCCTGGTCTCCAGCCTGGTCTCCAGCTTGGCGTATGGTACAAAAGCCTTGTTTCAGAGTCATTCAAGTCCCGCTCCTCTCCTTACTAGCTGTGAGATACTGGATACGTCATTTCAACTCTCAGAGCCTGTTTCTTCATCTGTTAAGTGGGCACAATAATGCCTCCTTCATAGGCTTGTTTTGAGGATTAAGAGATATTATGGAAAGTGCCAAACCCATCATGAGCTCCCGGTAAATATGTGCTGCGTTTCTCAGCCATCTTGTTACCAGGCACCAGCCCTTCCTCCCGCGTTTTCCCTTTCTTTGGCAAACCCTGTTCCGAGGTCCTGGTACATACCTCCTGATTTGTAACCGGCAGGCTGTTTTCAGTACTCCCAACACCACCTCCTTGATCATGACTGGCTTTGGGCTTTGTTTTCTTAGCTCTTATCTCAAAGTCACCTGAGCTCTGAAACCAGGAAGCCAGAGGCTCCCTAAGGCAGGACTGAGCTCTGGCGGGGAGAATCACACCCCTCCTCTTTCATCCACCCGACAGGTGACCTCAGACGAGTCTCCTTGCTGACATCGGAGAGGTTGCTGGGTGCTAGACACTTGTGACCAGGTGCTTGCCAGGCATCAGATCAAAGATGCACACCAGTGCTCTCAAATCAGGGAAGCTGAGTTTAAAGATTGACCCCCACACACACCTCAAAAGTAATAAAAGAAACTGCGAGGCAGATAATTGCTCCCATTTTACAGATGAGGAAATACAAACAAAATGAACTTTTGTGACTACCTAGTTTGCCGGTGAGTAGCAAAGATTGGATTCAAACCTGCGTCTCTCGCACTGCAAACTCCAGGTAACCTTCTCCACGTGCCACGGTATCTATATAATAGGATTCCTGTTTGGTAGGTTATCATGAGAAGGATGAGGGAGTATATGGCGGGGCTTTGCCACTTCAGAAGGCTGGCCAGAGGGAGGGACGATGGCTGTTGATGTTTTACACTGTGTGTGCCGAGCCGGGAAGATGTCAGGAGTAGCATGAGGTGGGGAGAAGAAGTTGGTGGGGCAGTGGGATGGTGAATGGATAAGAAAGGGTGTCAGAGGACAGTTCACCACAGAGCTCCCTGATTTCAAAGGCCTGGCCTGTTGGGTTGTGACATTACATAGATGTGTCCTGACCCATCTCAAAAATTGGACCTCACTGAATTTAATTAAGATCAATTAGACATTCCTCCTATTGTTCAAACACACAATACCTTATTTGTCTGAAAAGAACAAAGTTCTATATGACCTGAAAGCTTCCTGCTTCATCTATTGCTTTTCCTCAAGAGGGATGAAATGCCGTTTGAAACAATAAAAAATAAATAATTGGCCTGCAGGCTGGACTGTCTGCTTTTCTGTATGCATTTTCTTAAGACGAGAGTTATCAGATCTCAAAAGGAATCTAATATCTCTGTGATGCTATGCTTCCTTGCAAATTTCCCTTTTCATCCAGCCCAAACCTTACCTGTGGCTTCAACCTGAGATGGAAATGCCAGCCCCCACCAGTAGTTACCTGGCGCATAAAGATTTCCTCTCTCCTTTCCGGTATGAAACAGCCAGAAGCAGGTGAATGGCTTGCGAGGTTGGACCAGAAATTGAGAACATTGTTTTGGTGGGAGCAGGCGTGATGGAAAGAGAGAGCTTTGATGGTTAAAGAAGAGGGAAAAAAATCACAAGGAAAAAGGACGTAAATATGTTTGGAAGTCAGGTGATTTTAGCCTCCTCCTCTGAGACCCCCACTCAATTCACCAAGTCCTAAAGCATGTTAGTGACTTATTCAATGGAGCACAAGTTACTGATGTTTCACAGGGTTTATGACCTAGAGAGGATCAGAATAAGAGCTTTTGAGTTGTTTTCCAAAAAAGTTTTCCCTCCCTTTGTTCCCTGATATTCTGGTGGCACAATAGTGCCTAAGATTCAAGAGTTCTCAAATCCTGTTTATATTTTTTAACTATATTCTTGGTAGTTTTATATATGGCATTAATTGTAAGCTAAAAAGCACCTAGAAATTAGTTCCTCTGCTAGGGTAAAATGTGTACCTGACACATAATAAGTAGTTCGTAGTGATAGTTTTTGTTATTATTATTATTAAAGAAAATATGGAGAGTATCTTATCCGTCTTTCTCTTTGTTCAGGTGAAGTGTGGAGTCTCAGAGAGGTGAGGGGATGTGAGCACGATCACCCTGTTAGCTCATGACAATGTCAT
Source organism: Mesoplodon bidens (assembly GCF_964165515.1). NCBI lineage: Eukaryota > Metazoa > Chordata > Mammalia > Artiodactyla > Ziphiidae > Mesoplodon > Mesoplodon bidens. The sequence goes on from NC_138172.1 coordinate 19,857,144, forward strand.
TGACAGGCCCCCGTGTCCTATCTAATACTCCTACACCGTCTCAGGGTTAAACCGAGCACTTGAGGCCACTTTGGACTAGAAAAGATCTGCCTACCTGTTGATGGACCTGTTGGGAGACTCCCAATTTGGAATTGTTTGCGAAACTACCTGAGCTTTCAAAGAGTGGGAAGTGGACGCTGAGGGTTGTGGACCTTAAGGTCCTGCTTCAGATTCGGTCCCTGAGTCCGTACACCTTTCCTCTCTTCCCAGCCTCCCTCTTCCATCCCCTGTCCCCTGCCAAGAACTGGCCTCATCACTTTTCTGTAGGAAAGAAGACCAAATCTTTGCATTTTTCTATGGTCTCTTTTCAAGGCAGAGGTGTCTCTGTGTGTGTGTGTGTGTGTGTGTGTGTGTGTGTATGTGTGTGTGTAATCGGTTACTGTTAAGGAAAGAAAAGCCACAGAGAACTCTAGGGCCCCAGAAAGGGTTTTCAATGTCGCAATTTCTATGCCACACAGCGTGGAAGGCAATTATCTTTGGAGGGGATTCCGCAGCCCTGCACAGGCTTCCCTGGTGTAAGATTTATTGTCAGCTGGATTGCGTGTTCGTTATAAGAGCATTTACTCGGCATCTAAAGCGCTGTCAAGAGTGCTACTTCCTGAATGTTTCCGAGGTTGCAACTGCTAAGCTTCACTTTCCCGTCTTGGAGATACATTTTTGAAATGGGATGCAGTGATTTGTAAGGCCTCGTGCTTCCCATTGACGCTGACAGGAGCTGCCTCGTTCAAACCTTGCTTGCTGCCGCGGAAATTCACCAGCTGATGCCCAGAGCCCTCCTCCCTACCCGCCTGGCTCGCACACCAGGGCACCTGTCGTGGGGAGCGAGCCTGGCAGTGCGTCCCGCTGTTTGGGGGGGACTCATGCCAGCTCATCAATCTCCGAGTTCACTGTTGTCTTACTTAAACAAAGGATAGACGAAAGCTCTTCTTTTCCTCTTTTTTTTTTTTTATCCCTCTTCCTTTTATATGGATCTTATGAATGCCTGAGGAAAACTTGAGCCGCGAGCCAGCTAAATATACTGTATCATGAAACCTTAGGGACCACTGAAATGGGAACAGTGGCCCTTTACTGCTAAGAAGGTGTTTTATTGAAAATGTACTGACATACCTCTCCCCGGAGAGGGAGCAAAGGAGAAGGCAAGGTGCCCAGCAGTAATACAGGTTGTTCTCTTAGGTGAGCTAAAATACAGAGTTCGGCACTCCTGTGCTCTGAGCCAGCCGGCAGTAGAGTAGACGGATGTGCATTTTTACATTAAAAGTGCCATATTTCACCCTCGGCATCTCCTCCCACCCCCCACCCCCACCCCCGTTTTTTTTAAGTGTCTTAATTTATATATTCCAGTTAATAGTTCATTACATGGCCTTTCTCTCTCCAGCTTTTGAAAGTTATCTTTGGACTAAGTTGAGGTAGTCGAAATGTCCTAGTCCTGGCAGGCCTACCAGCAGAGGGCAGGCGTAAAGAAGGTTTTGACATGAGGGTGTGTCAGCCTAGGGTCACAGGAGGGTGGCGTGGGCCGGGAGGGAGACTGGTGAGCATTGTTCGGAGGGCAGGATGGAACACGCTGCCTCTGCCTCTGCGCAGGCCTGCTGCGCACCTCGGGTCACCCGAAAAACTGACTTTCCTGCCTAAAGGTGGCCAGTGCCTTAAAATGATACTCAGTGATTTCTATATAATTAAACATTAAAAAAAAATTCAAATGTCATCTCATCACCCAAGAGCCATTTTTTCTTTTCCCCTTCAGTGACCCAGTTCTGCTTGTGCCTAAAATCGAGAGTTTGCACATGGGTGTGTTGTCAGCACTGTCACTCTTCGGGGTGGCGGGTGGGGGTGGTGAATAAGGCCTCGTGCTTAATGGTGATAGTGATTCTTTCTTCCTGATACCTGAAGGGAAGAGCTCTTTGGGAAATGACCTCCTGCCCTAAAACATGTCCCTTTTTGAGGCTTTTGTGCACCTCGGTGTAATCTGTTCTAACCTTATGGTAGAAGCAATCCAGTAATACATTGTACATTATATTAAAATGAGATTATGGTTCGAGCATAAATGAGAGAGAGTAATTTGTTACTGTCAATCAGATGCAGAGTTTGGAATGGATGTTGCCATTTTTCTTTCCCAGACAAGATTTTGTTTACCAGTGACATTCTATGAATATCTTTACATTTCGAGTGAGGGACTTTTTTTTTTTTTTTTTTTGGAGAGAGTGGTAAATGTTTTCCATACCTTCTGTACCCATCATATTCATAAGTCACCTGAATGTTGACACGTCACAGTGTGTATCTAGAAAATTAACCAGGAGCAATCGCATTATAAGATGTTGCATCAAATGAAGATGCTGATGACAGTTTGGAGGGTGTCACAGGAAGAAATGTAAACTCCTTCGCAAGAGTGAGAACTTGCAGTCTTTTCCCTTGGCTGAGCGGGAGTGAAAGAAAAGCAACGTAATTGCCTTCATTGTCCACAGACATAACAGCGACATAAACAATAGCAATCTGGAGCTAACTGCCTTAGCTCCCTGTAGATGGATGATGTATTAATTTATATTTTTAAGTAAAAGCCCCACTTAAATCAAGAAGGAACGGCAGGTCCTTGGAGACAAGTGCCCAAATGTCCGGAATCGGGCATGTCTGTTGCAGTTTAGTCTCTCTAATTGGTTGGCGGTCTTTGGAGACATGAGAAATAACTAAAGCAGGGCTCCTTCTGGAGAGACTCGCTTCCCTGGGCAGGTCATCAAGCCCACTTCTGGGGCGAGGGGCCTAAATTCTGTAGTCCTGCCCTTGCAGTGTGTTCTCTAGCAACAGGGTCAGTTGGTTGAATCTCTTTAAGTTCTGTCGTTTCAGACAGAATATGTTCTGGGTACTCCACGAAACGAATGGTTAAAAAGAAAGGAAATAAGTGTTCAAGGAAGGGCTGTTTGGAAGAAGATGGGGAATTGAATTAAGATTTTGGCCCCTTGAAATTCCCTGGCGGTCCAGTGGTCAGGACTCCACGCTTCCACCGCAGGGGGCACGCGTCCAATCCCTGGTCGGGGAACTAAGATCCTGCATGCCGCACAGCACGGCCAGAAAAAAAAAAAAAAAAAGAAAGAAAAAAGAAAGAAAGAAAAAGATTTTGGTCCTCATGAGCAAGTTGATTTTTTTCAACCCATCAAACTGTTCATCCCTTGGTAGAGATAACTGACTTTATCTGGGGAGGTGTCTCGCTCTCAGTGTTGCTTAGAAATATGCGAGCCAGTGCCCATTTACATGTCCTTTTTCTGGTGATTGCCAAGCAGCTCCGGCTGGAGCCGAGGACCACGTGGGCCCAGCACCGTGGCTGGTGTCTCCTCCTTGGCCGTGCCATCCATCAAAGTGTGGGAATAACGTCCCGACAAGATGCTCCTTCTGACTCTGCGTTGAATACATCTTCTCTACATTCTCAGCTCTGAATGGGCAGTAAAACCTTTCACTTTCTTCTGCGTTCAAGGCTAGGGCTCAGCAGAACCAAATAAAATACATGATTTGAGTCCCAGGTGTGTTATTTGGTGGTTAGAGTTTGGTGTGGGATCATAGTAATCTGTTCTTAAGTACACAGCCAGCTGCACAATGGACTCATTTAGCAACTGACAGGTTTCTTAATATGTGGTGTTTGAACAAGGGCTGTATCTGTTGTGGGTGTTAGGATGTGGGCATCAAAAATATTTTTCAGTAGGGTATTTAGCATTTCCTTCACTCTTCCTTAAACATTAGCACACCCCCCAGGTATTCATTTTATATTATCATGGCCTCTCTTTTTCTGGAACTATTCAGTGTCTTGTTTCCCCTTGTGGCCCGTGGAGCTGGGTGTGTTTGATTCTTAGACAGGGAAAAGAAAAAAAAATCATTTTGCCTTTCTAAACTTCAGCTTCCTCCTCTGTAAAATGGGGATTGCAATTTCTGTTCACATTGTGACAACTAAATGAACCCCTGTGGCTGAGTAACCCATTCTAAAGCCTGCCCCTCAATCCAGATTTTTCTAAAGCTCCCGCAATCCAAATGTCTAAATGCTGCTGCTTTTATTTTTATTTTATTTTATTTTTTTGCCTTTCCAAAATGACCTGGCACTCAGAACAAATGGCATCAACTAAGTCTTCTAAATCATTGCGCCTTTTAACATTTATATTGTATTCCAGCCGTTGAAAGTTCCAGTTCTCACTGAATTCCAGGCACAGGGCAGGTAGACAGGACCACGTGGAAAGGGATCTTTTTTTTTTTTTCAAGTTTTTTGTTTTCAAAATATTTATTTATTTGGCTGCGCCAGGTCTTAGTCGAGGCACGCGGCATGCAAACTCTTAGTTGCGGCGTGTAGGATCTAGTTCCCTGGCCAGGGATTGAGCCTGGGCCCCCTGCCTTGGGAGCGTTAACCAAAATGGCCTGGGCATATAAAACTTATCCAGGTTTATCTCTGATGGTATATTTCCTTGCCTAGAAGTAGCCTCTGAGTCACCCTGTCATGTTTGGAGAGAGGGTGGGAAGGGCTCCAGGTGGCCTCTGCTTTTGCTAAGCTACTTTGTCACCTCCCCCCTTATCCAAACCATTAGTCCTCAAGACACCACCTCCCCAAGGGGCCTTCCCAGCCCTCTCCTGATCCACTCATCTCCCCCTGCTCTGTGGTCTTACGGTGTTTCATGCCGCCACCATGCAATTTAGTATTTGTGTAACCACCGCATTGCATCACTCTCTAATTATTTTGTGTGAGGCTGGACTCCACAGCTGGGTCACAAGCTTCTGTAATGTTTGTTGTTTGCTTGTTTGTTTGGATGCTCCCGGGAGACAATTAGCTTACAAACGCAGACCTGCAAAGGAGGTAGGCCAACCTGTAAAAGCATGCTTGAGTTTTATGGATGCCTCTGAAAGAATTTGTCTTTAAAAAAAAAAAAAGAATTGCTCCTTTAAAGGGCACCCTGATGTTGTTCACAGACGTTAAATCTCTAATGAATTTTAATACCTTTGAAAAAAAATCGCATGTGGATTTTGAAATGAACATTGCTCCTCTCTCACTGTGCCTTGGTTGGAGAGAACTTCCTATATTTTTATTTCCTGTCTTTGGGGCCCTGCCAGCCCCTACGGAAGGAGGGCCTTGTCTCTTTAAGAGTCAGAACTCTACTGATTCATGGTACACTGGCAGATTTAAGGCCCCTCTCCCCCAAAAAGAATGCCCTTGGTTCTCTGTTGAATATTCATGAGAGGGTGGGGTCACATTTTTGTGACCTGAAAAACTTCCATTAATAAATTTGTTATCTGACACAAAAACACTTTAGGGTGGAGCTCGATCAGTGCTGCACTCATTTAACATCTGATCATAAGTTGACAGTCAACTGGCGCTTTTGTCTCTTTTGCTGGCGGATTAATGGGGGAATTGTCTGCTCCCGAGCTGACCTGATTGAAATTCAGGCATTTGCTTGATCGGAAGTAGTATCAATATGCTTTCTGGTTTGTAGTAACCTGCGTTAACACCTCAAATGGAAAAATACTTTCAAGTAAAACTGAAATTAGTGGAGTAGGGTTTGTGGCCTTTTTATTTTTTAATTGAGGGAAAATACGTAATCATTAATGTCACGACTACTTTTCCTCGAATATTTTTAAGAAAAATAATTTAAAAGTTAGAGTTTTGTTTGTTTGTTTTGTAAGTATAGGCCAAAAAGTTTTTCCCAAAATTGAACAAGGGTAAATTAGAGAGGTGATTCTAGATCTGCCGAAAATGACTAAATTAACCTGGCACCGAAATCGGGCCAGTTGAGCCCACCAAGTTTAGCATATTGGTGACTTTTTTTTTTTTTTCTCCTCACACTGTACTCAGGTTTAAACAGCATTAAACAGCAGTGACTAATAGAGGTCATCTTCAAGTGCTCATTGAGAGTAGCCTGTGTTGATGTTGTTGTATAAATAAGAACGGAATTTAGAGAATTATTTCTTAGCGAAAGAGTGGCAGATGCTTGCTTCAGCAGCTGTCGTTCTAGAGGGCAAGGAGCTTCGTTCAGCAACGAGGTACGTTGGTTGTTATTTATTTCAACCCCCGTGTCGGGTTCGTTTTCCTCTGTGCGCACAAGCACACTCTGGCGAACCCGGCTCTTGGAAAGAAAAGGGGGGAAATAAAAGAGGCCAACGCTGGGTTAAACCAGGGACGTGAAGCGAAAGTTCTCCCGCAAAGGCCGTTTTCGAGGAAGTTCTCCTGCGCTGCCTTTGAGCCCCGCATCCCCTTCCGATTCTAAACAGTTGCTCCGAGCAGTCGGGGTGTGCGCCGGACGCGCCAGTTCCCCTGCGTTGCCGCTCGGGCTGCTCTGAAAGGCCGGGACAACTCTTTGTCCGTTTCCAAGAGGAAACAAACACAGCCACCCCACCAAAAAGCCCCGACCCGGGAGCCCCGGCCGGAGGGAGAGATGCGCGCCGCGCCCGGCTTCCCAGACGTCAGCCGGAGGCGGGTCAAAGGGTTAACAGCAATTAAGCGGAGTTGCTCCCGAAACAAAAGCCGGGTTTCAGCCGAGCGTGATTTCACCTGCCGCGCGGAGGGGGCCCGGGGGGCGCGGGCGCGGGGCGCGGGCCGCGGAGCCCATTGTGTGGGGCGCGGCGCGGCGCGGGGTGTTTAGAGGCGGGTTGTGATTGGTGGAGCAGGGCGGGGCGGGTGGGCGCGGCGCGGCGCGTCTTGTCAGCCCGCGAGCCGGAGCGCCCCTGCGCGCGTGCAGTCCGCCTGCACGCCGAGGCCGCCGGACCCCACGCCCGGCCCGCGCGGGCGCCCTGAGCCGGCTCCGCGCGCCTGGCGGCTACATGGAGAGTGTCAGGTTGGTCCCTGTGATTGATCTTTGCCGTTCTGCTCTCCTTCCCCGGGCTCCGCGGTGCCAGCTTCCTGGGGCCTCGCTGGGGAAGGCAGGAGCGCCCGAGGGTTTCTAAGTTGAGTCTTTTGGAAAAAAAAAATAATAATAACCATCGCTGTTTACCAACTTGGGTGGGAGTTGCGCTCTGGAAGTGGAGGCGGGGGGGAGGGAGTGCAGGGGTGGGAAGAAGCAGCTCCAGGCCTGTGGGTCCTGGAAGATAGAGATTCGCCCCCCCCCCCGCCGTTTCTCTCTTGCTCTCCCTTTTTAAAAATGTTCATGGGTGGGGTGTAGTTGAGAGTTGAAGGAAGTCCTGCTTGTGTTTTGCTTTCGCGCTCTCGCTCGCTCGCTCTTTCTTTTTTTTTTTTTTTTTTCGTTTGCGACTGGTTTTCTGCCGTTCTGGCCTTCAGGCAGCCACTTTGGTAAAGCCCTCGCCATCACTCCATTCGGGGGACGTATCTGGGGTGTGATTTATGTCACTTTCAGAGCGTGTGACATATACAAGGAGCCTTCCATCTCAGTGTAACCCGTGTGGATGTTTCTTTGCTTCTGATAGTTTGTTTCTATATCTGTCTAGGCTATTTTCAGCTTAGCTGTTCAAATTCAAGGAGTTCACACACAGTCACGGGGGGAGGGGGACGAATAAAGCCGCACACAGAAAAGGGCAGGCTGGCGGAGGGACACCCAGGCAGGTTTGGGCGTCTCAGCCTCTGTTGCATTACTTTGCTGGTTGATTAAGTAGTGAGTGGGCTTTGGGTTAGGACGCGCAGCAGACTGAGGAATTGTCAGGGGGTGCTCCCATCCGAACCGGCTTTGAATGTAGCTACCTCAACTGTCAGAACTGCCTGAAAGACGGTCAGTGGAAACGAGACTTTCTTGGTTCTCCCCGCCCAAGTGTCGTGATGGGAAGGAGGGGACCTTTAGGAAGTGGGTGGTAAAGTTTTAGAGCAAAGTACATATAGACTCTTTCCTCTTTGGGATTAACTCCTTCAGGGCCTGCCGGTTCGGAGTAAAATATCTTAATAATTTTATACTCTTGTCCACACAGACCAAATGTTCTAATCAAGCCAATTTAAAAATGCAAATCACCTAATTTCCATAGATTCCAACATTCTGAAAGTGACACGTTTGGGGGAAAAAATTAAGCCTAATAACAGGAAATGTGAGTCATACTATCAGTGACTAATCTGCTTAAGAAAAAAATAAGTTACATTTATTTTATTAGGAAGTCAGTGTTAAAGAAGCCATTTTTTTAACTTCAAATCGAGTGAAGTTTTTATTTTAGAGGCGGCCTTTTTTTGCCTTTTTTCCCCCCCATTTGTTTGTAATAGATTTTCCAAGAGGAATGCTCAGTCAAAGCTGGTTTATGTGGTAAAGTGTTCAAGCTAGCATGTCATTGTCAAAAACCTCAAACATGATCACATTAAGATTCTAGTTTAGGATCTGTTGCTGGTATTGTTGTTTAAAAGAATACAAAGCTTTCTCGAATATTAAGACTCCTCACTAAGTAAACCGAATGAAGACTGAAGCACATTCTCCTAATTGATGCCCCTTGCCTACACTGAAAAAAGGTCTACTTCTATTTTACGTGATTCTTTGTAGCTGCCTGACACATTTCAGTGGAAAATGTGTAAAAATGAAACCAAAATACAGACTGCCTACCCAGAGACACTGGCTGACTTACTCTAGGAGGTGATGGAGCTGAACTGAAAACGGATTGGGCTGACACTTGATAATCAAAGTTGATTTATTGTTCATTAGTACTGCATTAGCCCTTTCGGGCAAGACAGTTATTTGTGTAGTGGGCTGTCAAGAGCAAGACTGTGAGCACCTGTCATTTCTAAGGCATGAGATAAGCAACCAGATATTGAGCTGATGCAAATAAAAATACGTTGGACTAGGTAAAGTGCCACATGATCCTAAATTTTTTCTTTAAAAGAAAAAAGAGCATGGGTCACTACCAATCAGTAATGGGCTTTATGCTCTCTTATTCGCCCCCAGAACTTTCTTTTCTACCCATATGTGCAGCTCATTTGATAAAAAGTTGGTCAGTTAAGGAGATGAGGAACGTAACATGTCAATTCTTTAATCTGAGTAATTCAAGAAAGGTAGGCTTCCCATTTGTGTTGTGTTTTTAAATAAACATATTTCATTAAATGAAACTCTCCTAAGCATGGGCTGATTATATGAAGATGTGATGACATCATAGCTAAGCTATGCTAATGTCGGATAATAATGTCAAGGGCAGTTTCTGCAATGTGTTTCACTCTCGATTTTTTTTCTTCCCTCCCTGGAAGGGAATGATCTCATGACATACAATAGAAAACAACCTAAGTGTCAAAAGAAAACAAAATTAGTGAACTTTTGTCTGCAGCCATAGAAACGCGGATTAACTCATATTTTTCCAGAGGACGGAATGGAAACATTCTGCAAGAGGCTACATAGTGTATTGTCCTCTCTGAATTTTCATTTGACAGGGATTTTAGAGGCTGTGATCTTAATTAAATCTCAACTAGCTGAAGTAATGCATCTAAAGGCATGCAGTGTTGCATAACCTCGCTCAGTTGGTAAACCATAAATCATCGGAAAGCTTATGATAGGAGTGGTTGGCCTGAATTTTGTTTGTTTGTTTGTTTACAGTCAAACGTACGGTAAAAACAAAACCCTCACCGTCACTGCCTTGTATTTGCAAGTTGACAGGAGCTGTCACTTGAAAGATAAACTCTTTCATGACGCTGACCAGTTCTGCAAACTTTTCAGCCAACCTCCACACAATTGCAAGATACAGTGAAATTAAAATCCAGATTAATTAAAAGCAATGAAACTTCAGATTTATCTCAGCTGAGTAAGGTGGCAGAAGTGTGCTGGTGCTACAGGGTTTTACTGAGACAATCAGGAGACGGTAGTGTGACGAGCTTCTTAGCTTGAACTAGAATGTGAATAAAATTTGGCCAAAAAAAGGAGATTGAAGAAATTAATTTTATTCTGTGGCTTAGCTGTAGATGAACACCACTAAGGGGAAACTTAAAACTATCCTCTTAGGAGATTGGCAAATAGAATAGTCCGGGTCCACTGCAGGTAGTTCTTTGTGATTTATTAGCGAGGGATAAGGCAGCAACAGTTGACCAGAGAAGGTTGGAGTAAATAAATACATAGTGTCTGGTGTGTGTGTTATGTGTTAAAATGCGTATGAATTTGATGACAAGGAGTTACAGTCATTTAATAGTTATTAACTAGTCCAGATCTTACAAATTCTACTAGTGCTTGTAAATACTAGGTTATTTACTTTCAGTGTCTTTTAAACAGATTTTTTCTTTTTTACTGCTGCATTTTTTGGTTCATATGTATGCTCTAGGAGAAGCAGCCATCTACACATAAAAATTGAGAAAGCTATCGTGTGATATATTGATTTTATGTATCTTTGTACGTAAGATTTCACATAAGACTAGGAGTTATGTTGCTGATAAGCTGTAGCTCTCCGGGGGCAGAGAAAGAATGTAGCTTCGTGTATACCTGCATGGCTGGGTTTGGGGACAGACATGAATTTGGTTAGGTTTGATGAAAGATTTCTATTCTTGGCAATAGCATGATATTTCTGGACATTGGTTTGAGTCCTTTCAAAGTGTGCAGTACTTTTTTTTTTTCCCCCTCCTCAAAAATGGCATTCTAAATTCAGTTTTATTTACTCTTTTTTAAAAAGAGAAAACTCAGCTACCTCTTAGCTAAACAGTCTTCTACAGATGGTGGGAACTTGAACTATCTGGAAAGACCTGAACTGGGGCCTCTACTTGAGGACTGTAGGAATAATCTCTGAGTCTTTCTTCCTACCTGACAGCTGTTTGAAGAGAAATTAATTTAGAATGAGAGAAATAAATATTGAATACTTGCACTGTGCCTCCTTTTCAAATCCTGTTGAAAGCAACTGATCAATGAAGTTGCTGGCTAAATGTGAGGGTGTACTTTTTGGGGATACCTTGGTATCATGTTTTAATTTTTAAGCTTTATCTGGCCCTTAAATCTGAAACATCATTGTTCAAATAACTGAGAACAAGGTAAATCAACAACATCAAAAAGGTCGGCTTCTGTGATTTCTCAAGGGCTTGTTATTTTGTACTTCCCAATTCTATTTGATGTCTTGACAAAACAAGATGACACAGGGGAGAATACATTAAATTTTGATTTTTTTCATCTAACCTGTTACTGTTGTGGCAGCTTAATTTCTTTTACTTTGTCTTGAAGATGGCTTTTTTGTACAGTTACTCTAATTGTCACACCACTTCATGAGTGTGGGTCTTTATGGCTTTCCCATTTGCCTTGATTTTACTAGGCATTTTTGAACATGTTTTGGCCTTTATCACGTAGGGAGCTTTGGGTTGGGCTTTGTCTTCATTAGAAATAAATCAGTGAATGGTGAGGTTGTCAAAGAAGCAACTGATGCTTTCCCATTAGAATCTAATTTGCACCCCTTAACTTAACTGTGATGGATAAGGTAAAGGTGTTGGAAATAGGCAGGAGAAACTACATAATTTGAGAAACAGAAGTTGTGATTCTGAAAAAAAGGGGAAAGAAAGGGTGATTGCGCCCTCAGTCAGGCCTTAAAAATGTTGGAATGATCTAATTTTGGCCTACCTGCATGTTTAAATCCAACTAAAATCCTCCCTCTATCTCAGTAAATAGTAAAATATACATGTATATATATATTAATTATATGTATATGATATATGTTTTTTCGTAGTTAAGCACCCTATGATATTTTCTGTGCTGGTTAAAGCATGAAGAGCTGTCCATTTAATTCTTAGTCTTAGAAAAATGTTTGATGGGCAAAAGATCACCATTTAACTTTTCTTCATTTCACAGTATCCGTTGATCTCCAGCTGTATCTCCAAATTGTCTTTCCTTATTCTAATCATCTGTGTGTGTCAAATAGGATGGATACAGTTGCCTTCCCTTTCACTATTTTTGAATAATGCTTCAATGTAAGGGAGCTTATGTAGCCAAGGCCTCTTCCTTTTCTCTTCAAGAGCTAAAGATCTGTGGGTAGAATCTATTCTGAGGTACTTTCTTGGAATAATTCTCCCCTCCTCTTCTTTACAGTACTTAAAAGACGATTTTTGTTGCTGTGGTTAATATAAACTGTCCTAGCAGGTTTGATCCACGTGCAGTAAGTTCTTTCCATCCCTCCTCCAAGAGAAAGAGACTGAGGAAGGAAGAGGGGGCATTTTTCTAGATGATAACAATAACAATAATAATAATAATAGTTGCTAGGTTGAAAAGATCAGGGCTTATTGGATGATTATTTTCACGTGTAGCTTCCATTGTTTCCTCGTATTTAACAGTCGCTGATGGGAGAAGCGTTTTCATTTAAGTAAACTTTACATTTTTATGCCAATGAAGCTGATATTAGAGCTAAAACAGTTACGCTGGCACTTAGTGGAGTAACCTTGTGTGCGTGGGGAAATGTGAGAGGAGCGCAGTGGAGGTCCCACAAATGCCTGTGCTGTAAACAAATATGAATTTATGCCACTTTTTACAATTTAGAGACAAAAGAAGAGCTCAGAGAGCGTTGCCAGGATTGCTTATTAGGCTTGATAACCTGAAATAACTCCTGATTGGCAGGCAAGTCTTGGCCATACAATTCTTCCTGAAGGAAGGATAGCCTTTCTTGATAGAATGTAATAAACAAAATGATAAAAAATGAAATGCTAATTGCATTTTAAAGAGGTCTTTTTTTCCCCTAAAATTTTAATAGGTGGTTGTATTGTTACTGAGAGAACAGTTATGCTAATGACTGACTACTTAGATGATTTTGCATTAATATAATAACCATTACCTGCCTTAGTGCTTTGTACAGTATTGTGGCAAAATAGCGAAGCCTAAAAGAATTATACAAAAAACAATTCTATAATGAAACAGAATTGTACTTTCCACATGAATAGCATGCTTTTTTAAAATTTTTTTGAAGACTGAAATATTATGTCAGAAATGTATTTTCTTTCCTGTGTGATACAGCTACTTTACATGGTTATCTGTGGCTTTTTGGGTTTTTGTGTGTCTGTGTGTGTGTTTCTTCCTCTTCTTTCTAAACACCATGGGGAACAGATAGAAGCTTCCTAACTTTTTTGTTTGCCGATATATCAGTTGTATCCATTGGGTTATTCATTATGAAAACTGTTGTCTTTCATGGGGGGGGGCTTGCTGTTTATTTTCTTTTATACAGGCTCGCTTCTACATGATCATATCAAATTTGACATAGGTGTGTGTGTGTGTAGCCATTTTCTTTGGTTTTGTTTTGATGTTCTGGAGCATTCTAATTTAATTCATTTTGCTCCCATTTGATGAACCAAGTGACACTGCCTCACCTGGTCAGTTATCATTCAAACACAGCCCGAGGTCTAGAAGGGACTTAAGTTTCTTGGGACATCCACGAGGTGAATAACCAGAGATGAAAACTAGTTTCTAAATTCTTAATCCAGAGAAATGGAAATACAGCAGTATTTAAAACGTTTTTATCTTCTCATTTGCATTATTTGTACACATAGCAATTATGAGAAATGCTGAGGTCCAAAAATCTATGTGTATTTATACCTGGCAGCATTTCCTTGGAGTTATCGTGAGTGTAAACTAAAGAGAAAGAAAAAGAAAGGATAACATGTTATTTTCAGTATTTATATTGTGTCATCTCCCCTCCCACCCAATTCCTCCAATTGTGTCCTAGATTAGAAATAAGTATTGTTTCTATGGGTGTTTTTATTTGTTTGTTTGCTTTTTAGATTTTTTTCTTCCCCTTCCCCTTACCTACCTCTCCCTACTGAGGATGGAGGAGAAAAATAAGCCGTATTATTTTAATACTGTTCTAGCGTTCAGATGATATAAAGCCATTTGGAAGTAAAAGAAAACTGTATCAGGCAGAATTTACACAGCAGTGGATGGGCTTTTAACAGCACGTATTGGTGCAGAGGACGTCTCCCCAGTGGCTGGTAGGAAGGTAGCAGCAGGCCCACGCCAGCAGCCGTGTCCCGATGGCCCCAGCACAGCTGTCCGGCTGCCATGTTCACAGGTTTGTGTGCACCTGGGGTGGGCCACACCCAATTGGTATCAGTCCGCAGTGTATCAACCAATTTTTTTTTTTTAATTCATGACTTCCCTTGAAACTCAACTAAAGAGTGTTAACTCTGTGTGTGTGTGTGTGTGTGTGTGTGTGTGTGTTTAAATTCAGTTTTGTATGCTAGCATTCTTTAAATGTCTGCCAGAAGTTTAATTTGAATTTCTGATCCCTGAAGGCAGCTAGACAGAATCATTCCCGTTCTTCATAAATTGCCTTCTATGATTCATTGTTAACTCATAAAACGTACTCATTTCTATATACTCAAACAGTTAAGGTAGTTACAGTATCAGGGATACAGGTCTTTTTTTTTTTTCTTTTTTTTTTGCATTATATTTAAATTGTCATTTGAGGAAGAAATCGAGCATTAGCTTGAACTCCTAGTTAAGGCATGAGCCCCGTACCACACAAAACCTCAGAAATTAATGGTTTTTATCTAAAGGAGTGTAAAGTAGGTGCATGGAATTGGCGGGGGGGAGTTTAGTTTCGACTGAATACTCTGAAAGAGGGGCTCATAAATATTAGAGCGCTGTAGTTAAAAACTCACATGACTGTTTTAAATACTATTGATTTAAACCACTGGCTAGATTTTTATGAATCAAAGTGTAATTTCGAAGCCTTGGCCATATTTCTCAGTGCTGAAGCACTCTCTCTTGTGTGCCTTTAGCTGCTTTCCAGACATTCAACACAGGATTAAATGATAGTAGTTACGGTGATCAATAGGTTAAGACCAGTACAATCACTCTTGCCGCTAATGACCTCAGTAGTAATGGGCAATAAAGTGTGGGCTATAATAGCCTCTCGCTGGTACTGCATGCCCTTTGATTCCCAGTATTAGTAAGGACTAGCTACATGAAAAAGTTAGACGTCGAGAGCTAAGGCAGTGGCTATGTAGGCTATAATTCTTAACTATTTAAAGCCTCACACTGTGCTCAGATTTTTTTTTTTTTTTTCCTTTTCCTTTTTCCACCCCACAGTGGTTTCTGGTTCATTTGGCTATGTTTGTGAAAGCTTTCCTTAACTGATTTTCATGACACGTTGGAGGAGAAACTCTGGGAAGATCTCAGTTTTATTATGTTTATAAATGAAGCTCGAGCCCACTTTGGAAGCTCCGAGCTAACTTGTGTGAAAATGTGGTTTCAGACAGTAAAAGCAAAGTTAAGGCCATCAGGATCTAATAGCCCACTCCTGATTATTCAGAGACCGGTCACCAGGCTGGAGGATTACTCAGGCTTCTCGCCCCTTTCCCTCCTTTGGCTGTGCCTGCTGCTGCTTTAAGCATTTGATTACTTGTCACCACCTCCGTCGAGATGTCCAAAGGGAAAAAGGAGAGGAGACTCAAGTTCATTTTACTGTTCTGTAACATGATGACAAAAATGGAGTAAATAACCATGGGAAAAGGAGATTTAAACTGTTGACTGTAGATGAGGGTTTAAAAATTATCTGTGTATGTAAGTCCTTTTTTTAAAACTTTTTAGATCTGTTTTATTGAAGCATAATTTACCTATATAAAATGCATTTGTTTTAAGTATACAGATGGAAGAATTTTGGCAATTGTATCCACCCTCTGTGACCACCACCCCAACCAAGACAGATGGCATTTCCATCACCCCAAAAGTTCTCTGGTGCCCTTCTCTTGCATAGGCTGTCCATAGTCCTTTTAAACATTATGAGCAAGAGATTGTTTCTATGATGGTTTCTGTTGTAACACTGTTAATTTCACGTTCATCACCAGCTTAGATCTTAACACCACCCTGTTCCTGTCTGTTTTCCTGTTCATCACCATCAGAAATTTGGCTCACGAATATTTATATTGTACATCATCCAAGAAACGCAGGGGAAAAAAGAAACCTTAAACATGGTTCTTTTGTTTGCTTAATCAAACCTCCCTGTATGATGATGCAACTCTCAAGGAAAAGTAAACTTCTATTGTGATACATACGTTGGCTTTCGCAGCTCAAAAGATAGAGATTGGCACCCAATACAGATTGAAAAATTCAACAAGTTTCTGCTGTATGAAGACAGAGTCGACTAATTGGAATGAATTTCTAGGTGGTTAGATGTTTTGATAATGTCTTCTTGGTGTTTGTCCTAGATTAAATGCAAGTTCACTGTTCTAATCATTGGTGATATTTCGTGCTGCAAAGTATCTTTCTAAAAGGATAATTTATCCACTCATATACGTCTGTCCCTGTTTGCATATAAAAATATTCAGACATGCCCATCTGTTTAAAATTACAGTGTATCTACATCTATGCTTAAAAGGCCACTGCAATAGGAAGAATTCAGTGATGACCTTCCAGACTGGGGTTAATGAAAATTTTCAAACGTTCCAGCTAGCGTTTTCCAAACAATGTGAAACTTGGGCATAAACATCCCCCCACACAAAGCATGCCCACAACAACGGTGGAGGCTGTTCACTGTACGTGAATCTGACCTTCAGGAACCTTCTTTAGTTCATCAAAATTAGTGATGCTGAGAAATCGGGACATCAGTGCATAATGACTGTGAAATTAGGAATGAGAGCTCGCTATGCAAATGACAGGCCAAATCATGTGAAAAAGTCAAGATAAACTGCATATTAAGACATTATGTTACATAAAATTACTACTGCATTTCTCCCTTTTGCTTACTGCTCCCCTGAAAGATTTTTACATTCTTTTATCTTCTGATCAGCTATTGTCTGCTGGATTTTTTTTCTTAAGTGGCACACAGGCAAAGTGCAAAACATGTTATTACCTTTTATTGTAATACATAAGATGACAGAACATCCTCTTTAACAAAGTATATCCTTTACTGCTTCTCGCTTCTTGCTGTCACATGTTTGATTAGAAACCAAAGAAAAGTAAGGTGGTTAAATATTACTGTTAGAAGACATACAGGTTTTGTCTTTTCTTTCATTGTTTTTTTTTTCCCCCTTATCTTTTTATTTGGTGGGGGGGGGTTAATTTTTCATGAAATAGTCTTCTTGTATTACGGGGCCTGACAAAATGGTTCTCGTGTAGTCTGCAAATTAAACACAAGTGCAGTGATTATTTTGAATAGCTAAATTACATTCTAGAAAGCTTGCAGAATTCATAGCATTGTCATTAGGTATCCGCTTGAATACAATTTGTGTAACCTTGGCCAAGACAGCCTGTCATTTTAATGTCAGTGTTTTATCTGAACAAGACATCATCCTTTCAGATACAGCGTGCAGGTTCCTTGCAGAGATGCCCGTGCAGAAACGTGTTAACAGTTGCAAATATGAAATGCTATCAAGTTCATCACTGTAGCTGTTTGTCACTGGAATGTCATGGAAAGCGGCTTTTAATGGTATCGCACATAATATGAAAGAATTGAGACATCTGTGTGCTGGGTGAATAAGGAAGGCTAAAAGGCATCAGAGGAAGGGTCTGTGTTGAAGTTCGGAAGGTGCCTTCAGGGTTCAGCTGTCCACAAGACTCAGCGTTCATTGATTGTTCTTAAAATCACTGTCCACAGAGGAAGGGGATCATATTAGCTCCAGCCGGGAAAATACCGGTTCCTGTTTGCCTTCTTCCCTAAAACAAAATTCACATTGGCGTTAACGTGCTACATCTCACTATGACCAAAGACTCATTCTTATTAAGAGACTGAGATCATACTAACCTAACTCCAGGTAGCATTTATTAAGCCTTTACCCCTTGTTCGTTTACCAGACTATCGGGAACACTTGTCAGCGGCTACAGGGTTTTCTTTTATTTTTCTTTATTTAAAATCAGTGCGCCTGATAGATTAAATAGGGTTTGTGGCTGCATCCCCTCCGGATAGATGCCCCGCACATGGGAAATTGGTCAGTCCTGGAAGCAGGCTGATGCCGGTCAGTCCCTGGACCCGGAAGGCTGAGTGCTGCGGGCGTGCAATTTCCTGGCTTCCTATTGATCCTTCGTTAACGTTCTAGGTTCCCGTGTCAGTGGCTATGATGACACCTCAAGTTATCACTCCCCAGCAAATGCAGCAGATCCTCCAGCAACAAGTGCTGAGCCCTCAGCAGCTCCAGGTTCTCCTCCAGCAGCAGCAGGCCCTCATGCTTCAGCAGGTAATGGTCCTTCCTCCTCCCCCAGCCTCCCATGGCCCCTGGGGCCTGGCCCTCCACTCAGGATTCCCCTCACCTGAGCAGCTCCTTTGCCCGTGGAAGAAGAGTAAGCAGAGCAGGGAGGGTGGGGCAGGACGCAACATGGGTCCCTGGGTGATCAGTCGCATTAGCATCCCTGAAAGAGAGGGACCCTGCCAAAGCCACGAGGGTTTGGACCTGGAGAGTACCCAATGGACTGAGATTAAGGCTGTAATTGGACTTGGTAGAAGTAAGATCTTTTAGGCTTAGGGGGCTTTGCGCTCTTTTATTTGGAAAGCCAGAGGCTTCTAAATGGTGTGAATCAAAGCAAAATAGGGAGCACGTCAGGAGCAGGTTTAAATGTGACAGCTCTTGAAGTCCCCATTTCAACTCAGAAGCTTACAGAATTTTTCTTTTAAACATCAAGAAACGTCTTGGAGTTGGTTAATTGTCAGGTGTAGAGTTGATTTTACCTCTTTCGTGTCTGCCGATGCTGAAGTGAACTTCCGGCTGCCATTGTGCCATGGGGGCCTCATCGTCGGACTTGATGGACACCTGAACCAAATAGAGGAGACTCAGGACCATAGGAATGGGAGCTGCTGGGGTGAGGCCGTGGGGACAGGACGCAGAGGAAGCTACCCACGCAGCTGACGTAGACACTGAACACAGGTCCCCAACACCGCCCAAGCCTATCACTTAGCAAGCATGTACGCGATTTGCAGTAGAGATGCACCAGACTCCCTCCGCAAGGGCGCTCTGGCTTTGTTGTACAATCAAAGGTCATCCCTTGCCTTCTTTTAATTAGTTTGTGTAGAAAATGGTATGTTTTTCATCAGTTCATTTTGGAGATTACTTTTCAAACAATAATGCCAAGAAGAGTCAGCGTGCGCTGAAATTTATTGTCGGGTTTCAAACTAAAGGTCAGGCCATTACAGATAAAAGGGTGCTATTTTTCAAATCACAGCTTGTATATGGCACCGAAAGGGACAGTGGCTTGGCGCTACTCTCTGTTACTTACCGTCCTCTCTTTCCTTTGTAGCAGCAGCTTCAAGAGTTTTATAAAAAACAACAGGAACAGTTGCAGCTTCAACTTTTACAACAACATGCTGGAAAACAGCCTAAAGAGGTACCGACAATACATATTTTACTTTCAAACCGCAGATCCCAGAGGACTATCTCGTGGCTATTAAACTGTCATTCATCTTTTAAATGATTGCACAACTGAGCTGACTGTATCGGTTCTCAGCCTTCAGACCGAGAGTTATTGTCCTGTTTTCTTTCAGATTTTTCTGGGTTCCATTTGCCGGCTGCCACATATTTTATAACACCACCCCAGGTGTACCTCATGTGGGCACCGGGAAGAGGGATCGTGGCAGAAACTTTAGGGCTGCTTTTGCAAACTGGTACCACTGAGGTCCAGGATCTACCTGGGAGAGGTGAGGTGCACTCAGTAAAAGTATACTTGGTCGCACACTTGGTTTCCCCCCTTCCCAGCTCAGAGAGCTTGAGTATGTGGTGATGGCCTTTGCCTTTGGAAGAAGAATCTCTTACCCCAAAAGTTAGAGCAAGATTCAGAACACCCTGATCTCTGTTGAATTTCTTCCTGCAAGTTGCACGGATCGTAACTGCTAAAGGCAGACTTGGATTGTTTGTGTTTTCCTGAGAAGAACTCATTGTATCACAATAGCTTCTACATGCACAGTACGTTGTAAGTGCCCGTGGTGATCACATGTGCCCGCCACCCAGTTAGGTGACAGTATTCATTCCATAAAAGGGAAGGCCTTCCCAGGGAGGGTTTCTGTCCCACCTTCTACGCAGTTCCATGTGGCTGGGGCTCAATCAGATGGGGAAGTATCTCTGGGCATGTGTGCCTTATCGTGACATCTTTCTGCCCATTCCAAAGTTATCCGATGTAACTTATCTCCTCGTGTTTTCACGGTGGACTGAAATTCTTTCCATTTGAGTGTTCTCCTTGGAATGACAATTCAGAGTTTGATAAACAGGTCCGAATCCCAATGAACAGCCTCTGTGCTGACCCAGAGGAGGCAGCCACTTGCTTTAGTTCACAGGGAGTCCCACCAGGTGACCCCCCCACCCCCACCCCCACCCCTGTCCCTCGCAGGAGCCCGGATGCTGAGCTCAGGTGCCGGGAAGCGCTCGTTTTACATCCTGGGAAGGAGCCAGCCGTTCTCACTTTGCCGTCTCCTCCCTCTGCACACATTGGGTACATTTTCCGTGCCCTGCCAAGTTTTCATCCTGGAGTCCTGTGTAGCAGCCTGGGTGGAAACCCCTGCGGAGTAGGGGCAGTTTGGGGGTGACGGGGAGGAGGCGTTTTAATGAAACTGCTGACACAACCTTAAGTACGGTGGCGCGCTACCGGGTGCTGCTATAATAAAAAAGGGAACAGATTAAAAAGTGTCTAAAATGTAAATCTAAAGGACTAACAGTAATTAAAATGGAAATGGCACAGGGAGGGAAGGCATGTAATTGTGAGATATCACTGTGCAGAAGGCTCTCAGCTTTGTTTTGCTGGCTGTTTTTCTAATTCAGTAGGGCTTACTCATCAGTGGCAGTTCAATGCGCGTTAATGACTCCGGGATTGCAGGCATCACTCTGGACAAAGAAATGATTATTGTGCGGTCAAAAGAAGTTCAAAGACAAGAAGGGAATTTCAGTTTTTTCCTTAGAGATCCACATTCAAGAGCATATAAATTAAGCCAAATGTTAAAAACCACAGTCTGAAAGCTGACTTCAAAGTCACAACTCTCTAATTAATGAACTGCGAGCTTCAGTTTGGACAAGTTGTGGTTTGATGCGCCCATAAATCAACATGACAGGCCTGTTTCACAGTCTCAGACAGTGCTCGTCACTGAGTCACATCAGATGTAAACACAGCAGAAAAAAGAAGGGATATGAAGGAGGTGCAATTGATCAACAGAATTGGTAAAAACCCACTTTTGAAGCACATTATGCATGATCACAGGAAATGGTTACAGCCTCAAGAGGTTTCCCCTTCTGCTGTTGCTTTTTTGAATCAGATTTCTAACAGCCTTCAAAAGGGAGAATAAGAATTATGGAGTTTCTCCCCTGTGGCTCACAGGCAATAACCCCCTGTTGTTATTTTGTGCTTCTTTCTTTTCAAAGGCATCAAAATTTAGTTTTTTAAAGATCTTTAACTCTATATTTGAAGACAAACAAAAAAGGGCCGCACTGTCATTCTTATCAGTTACCAGGGATTGTGTTTTTCCTTTCTGTTGCCACTTCTTATTAACCTCTTATTTGGTCTGTTAGACATAGTTTGGAATGCACGTCTGCATGCTGGGAGAACATGAAAGTTCAGATGAGCTCAGAGGGCACATAAAGAAATATGAAGCCGAAAGTTACACAGCAGAAGGAAGGATAAAAGTTAACTCTCCCAAATTGCTGCTGTCAGAAAGGGGGCATCTCGGGTGCACAAAGACGATGGTGGTGTCAGAATTTGGGAAGGGAGTTTCGGGGAGAAAGGGGAATACTTTGTGTCTGAACCAGGGGAAGGTGGTTACACTGTAGTGGCATTTGGCATCTCCAGGACACTGCGTTTGTTGTGGTCACCCTTTGCCCTCCGTTTCGAAAGGCAAAGATGATGTTGCTTTTCGCATCCTGAAGGGTGGGTAGACCGAGACCCGCGGGCATGTCTCCTTGGATTCTAGCGGTGTGTTCACAGTGCCGCTGGATGTGGCGGAGACCTGTTGTAACCATGATGAGGAGGGCCCTATTTCCCGAAGGTAAGGGGGGAGCCTCCTGAAATTACCATGCAGGTGGTGGGCCTTTTGTGCTACCATGAAATAGAGTCACATGGTAGCAAGTTCATGATGTGGACTGGTGGTTCGGATTTTAACAAGGTTTGAACTCGGATGTTGACAGATGGAACAAGTATATTAATTTACTGAATCCCCAGTCATTAGTGGCTCATAATTTTGAATCGTCAGCCCTCCCCCTCCCCCGCCCTTTCCCCTCTTTTGATCGCCTCTGCAGTAAGACACTTGATCCTGGGCCAGAACAATGTACTTTAGTCTCTCTCTTTTTTTTTTTTTTTTCCTAAAGTTGCCTTGAGATGTTTCCTTGAGAAAGTCAGGCCCCACGTTGAGTTTAGACCTAAGACCTTCCTTGGGAGATAGATGGGTGCCCTGTAGCCCCAGTACAGCTAGGATTTAGGTGACGGCTCACGTCTGTTTAACGGGGCGGGTGTGGAAAAGAGAAGGCGGAATTGATTTTAAGTCAAGCCACAAAAAAAGATCCCATCCTGTGTGGGTGAGGTAGGCTAAGTTGATTGTTTTAAAAGGGCCGTTTGTCCTGGGCAGTTATGACAGTTTATGTTAGGCAGTAGGCAGGAGCCGAAGAAAGGAAAACAGACCTTTGACTGCAGCGCCAGGGAGGGGATTCGAAATGCAAGGTTTATCAGGGCATTTTAGCATTTTAACACCGACTACTGACCTGTCCAGGGGACTGCACGGAGACCTTTTTTGTATGCATTCAATTGTGAGAAGTAAACAAACGGGCTCGTATCCTGTGTTTGGTAACTGGGTGGGGAGCACAGTTTGGCAACCAGTGTTGCTTTTAAATTCTTTCTTTGGACAATGGGCCTTGTATACTTTTATATCCTGACTTTTCAAACGCGGACAGCTCTCATGAGCTTTTCCTAGGGATGGCCACAGAGACAACAGAAGAGCCATCAGTCATTTAATATAAATACACAATTTCTAAACATTTCATTTACAGTAAGATGGGAAACACTCTCCCCAAATTCCAGCACCCTCCCTGCCCCATGATTTTCTACTTCAACAAGAGCTAATTCCCTGATCTTTTGTTGTATCAGTGTTGTTTTTCTTCTCTTCCTTCCCTCACCCATTTTTTTAAACGTTGTGAATTAATATCTGTTGAAGAAGTGAAAAAGTCATTTTGACATGAATATCACTATCATTGGCTCTTACATTAATGTGATAACTTGGGAAGGGGTGAAAACAATTGGGGTCATTTTATGCATGCTGTCCTTCAAATGAAAACACTGGCTTTTCATTTAAATTTATTTAAAGTTTTGTTGTTAGTGGTACAGAATTTGTTTTTTTGGAGTGAAACGCAATTAACTTTCTCAGTGGCACGGTAGTAAGCCTGAAATTGGTTGCTAATATGAGAATGATGGTTTTTACTGTAAAATAAACTACATGGAGACCAAAAGGAAACCACCATTTTTCTCCTCCTTTGAACTTTACATCAGAAGGTCTTGATATATATACCATTTTATGGATGTATCAGATCAAGGTCATGTGTTAGGTTAAGTGAAGGCAGTTGTTTGTGAAGTGTAGTTATGAGAAGCTCTGTGACAGAGTTGTATTGTCCTCTTGGTTGTGAACGTCTCTGATGTTTTGAATAATACTCAGAATCAGGAAAACGTATCTTGTTCTTTTCTTAAAGAACCTTTTTCTTTCTTTTTTTCTTTTCCTGGCTCCAGAACTCCCTTCCCAAAGAAGGGTTAATTTTCCTTTCATAATTGTTAGCCATAATGTGGCTAAGACCTCCACCTCGATTTGATTCCTAGCAGATTAAGGATATTAGATAATTTCCTTCTATTTATTGTAATACTGCACTGTATTATCTTTCTATCACTCAGATAATTACTGAGGAAATCTACATTAATTTTTTTGGCTGGAGCAAGACCTGCTAAACACAGGAATGATGTATTGATGTTTTACACAACAAAAGTTTTCCTGCTGTCATTGTCCAATCAACAGAAAGATATTTATCATTTCGCAAAGCCCCTTCTTTGCAAGAACAAAGCGGGCGGGGAAGCAGGACCAGCAAGCCGACCTCGAGGTTTCTGAAACTCAAGCCAAGCGAAGGCATCTGAAGCTTAAAGTGTCCTTCATATTAAACACTCAACAGCCGAGTACGATGTTGTTTGCTAAATTATGAATGTGTGTAATTAAAATCTAGTGGCTGTTTCTATGAAAGATTTACAATGTTATTTCATCGTTTGTCATGGCTAATTAACAATATTAGATGAAGTTTTTCTTCTTCAAAGGTCTGATTTTTTCTCATTTATTTATGTCAGAAGTGATAAACAGAGTAGTTAAAAGCTTCTCCCCGGAGCAGGCGGGATGGAGGCAACTTGTCCCTTCACACCTCGGAGGTTCAGGGTTCAAATCCCTCCAGACCTGGAGTGGGATATGGCCTGCCTGCTGCTCCTGTGCCTACGTTAAAATTTCAGAGTCTAGAAGTCTACCTCTTGGCTAGAAGAACTCAGGCCTTTCAAACCATAGGAAAAGCCGCCTTGATTGTCAAATTATTTTCCTATGGGAGCCGGCAGCAGAGAGGGCCCACGCCCAGCCTGTCGCTTCTCTTCGGAGGTGATGTGTTCTGTCTCTTTGAAAGCAGCCTTGACCCCGAGCCCCCCGCGAAACTTTAGTGAGCTCTCTCAGTCCTGGCTGATGACAGTGTGTTTGGAAATGTCCATACGTTTCACCTTCCCCCAGCAGTGGCCATCTCATTTTTTTTTTTTTTTCTTCCTGATTTCTTCCAGCAACAGCAGGTGGCTACCCAGCAGTTGGCTTTCCAGCAGCAACTTTTACAGATGCAGCAGCTACAGCAGCAACACCTTCTGTCTTTGCAGCGCCAAGGCCTTCTAACGATCCAGCCGGGGCAGCCTGCCCTTCCCCTCCAACCCCTTGCTCAAGGTAAGCGTCGATGGTTACAGAAGGCGCCGCGCCGCTCTCTCGAGACTCTGGGGCGGAGGAGGGGGTGGGGTCGTCTTCTTCCAGCTCATCGTGAAGGAGATTGTCCGTTTCAAACACGCCGATACACAGTCAGAGGCAGAGCCGGATCAGGTAACAGTGATGGACCTTTCCAGAAGCCAGAGTGCTCATCAGTGCCAAAAGGAAGACCTAGGGTGATCTGGAGGCTTAGCAGGATCAGAATGCTGCACGTTCTTAGAGTAAGGGAAGGCAGTGCTGCTCTGACTGAGGCAGCATTTTAATCAGATCTTCTCGCGTTTTCAGTTTGGAATCACAGATGCATTTTCTTGAAGGCTTCTGTTAGTCATTTTAAGATGTGTTGTACATCCTGTAACTTGCTCTGTGTTAAATCGTAGTAATGCTTTAGAAATGCCACTTTTTAATATCTAGGGAGAAACTCAGGTTTCTTTTTCTGTAAACGATTATGATTCATCTCTTGCTGTTACAAAAGCCAAGGTTGTTTTCTGTTGGGTTCTCCCTTTTCTTTCTTTGTGTATTCACCTGACTGTTGGTTTCTGAGCCAGTTGGTTCTGTACCCGTCAGAACAGGCAGCCTGTCCATCTCCAGCTCTCTTTCGAAAACCGGAGCCCTTTGAAAAGGAAACAAGATTTCATGGATTTAAACATTTCTTTGGAAGAGCCATTGACGTGTTCTTCCAATGGGTGTTGGACGTCAGAAACAAATGAGTACTCTAGCTGTTTTTAGGACATCCTCTGGGTTTAAGCAACTCTAACTTTCATGTGTGTAACGTGATACACAAATGGATTATTCAGAACCAGCAAGAAGGAAAGGCAGGAAGGAAAGAAGAGTCATGCCGTGTTTTGAAATACAATTCCTCCATCCCATATGGGGTGTGGTAGATTTCACTTACCTTCTCAAGGTCCACGGTGGACTCGGATGTATGTGTATATGTGCCTTCAAGGCTGGTAGCTGAAGCCTTTCGTATCTTGGATTCAGTTTCCTTATGAAAAGGTTCAGAATATGGAACGTCTTTCTCCCCTCGTGGTGCTGAAGGCATGGCCATGTGTTCGGTAACTTTTGGTGTCAGGTGGAGCCGGTGAGGCATGTGTGCGTGGAATCTTGATTCTCCTGAGTCAACCACACCCAACTTCTGTCCCTCCTGGGGTTCTTTGGGTTTTGTTTATGTTTGGAGTGTTGGGACCAGGGCTTTTTCCTCCTTTAACTTCCCTCTTGCCTCCCCTCCCCCTTCTGCCATTACTGCTCATCCGCGCAATGTATAATCAGCATCTCCGTTGCTGTCAAAATAGAAGATTTGGTAACTGAGCAGTGCCGGGTGGGGTGGGGGTGGGGGTGGGGGCGGGGGAGCACACATGGGCTAATGCATTTCTGTGCTTGCGAAATGTTATAACGTGCGTTAATTACATCTTTGGGTTTATTGTTGGCAACATCACGGGCTGGGCTGACACACCCACTGGACTCGGCTTCCACCTCGCTCATCTTTTCCCACTGCTCCTGTACTATTAAGTTTGTGCACTAAGGTTCATTGTTATAGTACATCAGTTAAGCTGTCCAAAAGAGGGCAATTGGGCAGTGACAAGACAAGCTCATGTGTAATGTGAAAGAAATGAATGTGGTGATGCATGAAGTGTAATCTCTGCAGTAACATATCAGAGACACCGGTAGGTAATTTACTAGTCATGGCATTGATTGATATGCTTAGCAGTCTGCTCTAACTCTTAGCCCCCGTGACATGAAGACGACGCATATTTACAGTCTAAGGTGGTGCCTTTGTGTGCACCCAGGATGCATAAACGCAAATATAGATATTTCTCCCAGTGAAGTGAACCAGCAGTGTCATTGCCATCTCTCTTGGAATCAGGAGGTTGGTTTCGTCTCCCCTAACCCCTCGCCCAGAGTGGCTGGAGAATTCAGTCATGCTGGACTACAACACAGTTTTGGTTTTTTTTTATCAGAGAGATGATGGCTTAAAACTGATGTCATTATGAGGTTTAAATCAACTTTCTGCTTGCTTGAACGTGGACACCTGGGTATGGAGGTACAAGGACAAAAAAAGGTTGATCAGCTCTGTCTTGGAGCCAGTGATACCTGGGGTTGTAAAATTGAGTTCTGTGAACGGTAATCTGTCAACTGTCCCCGCAACATACATTTTTTAAACCTGTGTCTGCATTTTCTTTTCTAATGAAGGGGCCAGTTGTCCTGGAAAAAGAAATGTAGCAAGGCACAGGGTTTATGTGTTACAAATGCTGGTGATGCCCCACTTCAGGATATAATCATCATGGTTCTTTTACATACCTTTACGGTCTTGGCTGAGTTGCCTTAAACATGCATGTAAATATCAAAGTATATGAAGAAACAGAGAGTAATATTTTGAAGGCTCTTCCCACCCCCCACCCCCGGAGGTTTTAGGTTATGAAACAGAAGAACTTTTTTCGGGGGGGGGGGTGTTGTTAGGGCTGTTGTAGGGCCTTCGCTCTGTTTTACATTATTAGCATGTCTGTTTTTCCCTTGGTGTCTTTAATCATCTCATCTTCCTCGGCACCTGTAATCCCATAAAGAAATATACTTTTAGTATCATTCTGACTTTTTAATCCTTTAAAATGTAAACTGTAGCTGGGAGAAAATTACATGCCTGCTGACGTACCTGTGAATGGATTTGTTTAACTTGGTACTATTATTCCTATCTACCATTTTTTGGAAGAAATGCATGCTCTCTGGATATTTGATGTCCATTTAGTCTGATGAGTGACTAGCTTACCTTTTATCTGTCACAATTCTATCATGAGATCTCGGCTGTCAAATAACAGCATCCTTTGGTAGATAGTATTCATTGAACGAACAGTTTAACATCACTAACAAGGTGTAGCATTGATGGAGGACACCAATTTGACTGCCTTTCTGTGAGTCTGATGCCAGTGGTTCTTCACCGTTATTATCACGCGGAAATTTGACCCAGAAGGATGCCTCGTTGTCAGTCAGTGAGTTCCTGTTTTATTTACCGTTTCTCCTTCTGGGCGAGGGAACTGATTTGCCAGCCTATTGGACTAGAAGGAGAGGAGAGCAGCATTAGTGTACTCGGTGGGCATAACAAGTGTACTCGGTGGGCATAACAAGTGTAACAGGGCATTTCCCTTTGTCTTTATTTGCTGGATAAACAGCTTACTCTTGAAACACCTTCAAAGTTCTGCTTCTGTCGAGGGGAAAGTGTTAACACCGTTGTTAGAAACTGTGGTGTGTTCTTCCTTCTTCCGACCTCCCATGCACCTGACCCAGAAATCAATTAGTTTGAGTTGAAAAATGGGTGGCTTGTTCTTTTCACGTGTATTTACTCCCCAGAAAATAAAGCTGGGTGTTGACTTGTGTGGCTTTCTCTCAATGTGCTACCATCCACAGACAAGCCTATTCACTATTGTTTCAGTTGAATAAATAGTGGTCGGAGGGTCAGCCATCTTCGCAGGTAATTGTTGGTGTGCAGACATCAGCGGTGGCCTGTTAGCTACAGACACACCCCACATGTCACCTCGCAAGGTGTTGGAAAATAATAGCCCAGATGCAGCAGAACCGGACGCGGGATTGTGTGGTGACCTTTCCCTTTGTTTAATTTGCCTCCGAGGTTTAATTTCAGGGGGACAAGTAATAATTGAATATGCCTAATAACTAAACGCTCATTTGGGACAAAATCCATCAAAATATAATTGGCATTGATTCTTATGAAGGAAGAAGAAACCCGACTTGGCTGTCGAGGATGTGTTCGAAGAATATCTGACCACTTAATGTATCATTTGAAGCCTCCTTTGTAATATTTATTAATTGCAGAGACTCGAGCATTTGAACATTTTCGTGGAGAACCGTTAGGAGAGACCAACTGTTTTTGTTAACGCTCCTCTCAGAAAGGCGGGGAAGGTTATTGGTCTGCTGTGCAATAATTTACTCCTCTTTGATATGCAAACGATCCACGGTGAATATAAAAAAATCCTATCAGACTCATTTCACAGTTCTTAACCACTCGGATTCTCTGGAGTCCATCGCCTCATTAGACCAGTGCTCTCCAATGCTAGCATAATTAAAATCTTTAACAGTTTAGCAAAGTAAAGATGTTTGGCTGATCACGTTGAGATGATTATCTATCCATTGTATTCTAAATGACAAAAATAAATTAAATTTAGACCTTGGCATTTTTTATTATGTGTTTCAAATGAATGTAATGCGCGCACAGTCTTCTTTTTAAATTCACTACCTTAGGTTTGGTCAGAAACATGCCTGTTTCGGTTACTGCTGTATAGTAAGAAAATGGCAGGCTTTCTAGGATAGCTGGGTTCCAGTTGATGGAAACAATGAACTGTGATCCAGACGTCCAGTTCTAACGCGGCATTGCCTTGTGATGTCCAGGGCCTGTGATTTCTTCCAGGCTGTCCTCCTAGGTTGTTGTTTTTGTCAGTTGCCATTCAGAATATTTTTCTTCTCTGTGTGTACGCACTAGAATATGCCTTGAGGTAGGGTTTGGAAATCCTGGGCTGTAGAGGCATGCCGCCAGAATAAAGGCTGCAGGCCCACAATAGTGAGATTGGCATCCTGATTGTATCTCTTCCTGGGGGAAAAAAAAGCAAGTTGACACTTAACTGCCTAAGACCCATGTCCATTCTGACCCCCTTAAAAACAAGAGAACTCTACTGCTCCAAGTTTCTTTCACGTTTTCATTTCATTCTGCAATGCTTCATTAGCATGGATCTAAGAAATGACAGTAATAATAGTGTTACTTGTATAAAAAGTTATACAGTTTTTCAGTAGACACATCCATCAATTAAGCATGTGGTACAAGAAACCAAAATTAATGAGGAAGATAGGTGTGTTAATGAAATAATCATAGTATAATCAATTTGACTGTTAAAAGTTGAAAAGCATTTCAGGAAGACAATATGAATTCATAATTTATGTCTAAAAGTGATTAATAAAAACTGTATTTAATAACAGAGCTATTTGTCATCATTTAAGGCTTAAGCACAAAAATTATTCATTTTGTGGCTCGTGTTGTCATAATAGTAGAGTTGAACAAATTTATTTTGAGCCCTTCTTTGTGTTTAAAACTACAGTAACATGTATCTGCATTTTCGCCCCCCCCCACCCCCAGTGATTTAGAAACGACAGTTTGGATGGAGGCATACAGCCTTTGCAAGAAGTAGTTGTGTTTTGAATCCTTTTCATGGGTGTCTTTTATGTGTGATGAGGGCACTTCAGGGGGAGGACACGTTCGTTCCTACCGTATTTGCCTTAGTTGAGAGGGAAGGAAAAAAGCTGAGCGCACCAAACCCGCTCCCCCCAACACTAGGCTTTGTTTACTGACTCCCTGATTTAATTACTGTTTGAAGAGGACGGAATTAGCTGTTAATTGATTTAATTATCCAATTTGTTTGTTTCAGGCATGATTCCAACAGAACTGCAGCAGCTCTGGAAAGAAGTGACAAGTGCTCATACGACAGAAGAAACCACGGGCAACAATCACAGCAGTTTGGATCTGACCACGACATGTGTCTCTTCCTCTGCACCGTCCAAGACCTCCTTAATAATGAACCCACATGCCTCTACCAACGGACAGCTGTCAGTCCACACTCCCAAAAGGGAAAGGTAGGAACGCCCATCTGAGATGTGTCCAAAGCTGTCTTTCACGCGGAGGGGTGGGTGGCCGGGCCTCGCCATATCTCGGTGATCTCTAATTGGATCCATGTGACTGGAGTGTGCATATAATTACTTCAGAATGTATTCAGTATGGTGTGGGTGTGAAGCATCTAATTCTTGTCACCTTTTCAACATGGAATTAGCACTTACGTAGATCGAACCTGAGCTTAGGAACTCGGGCAGAGTCTTTTGGTCTCTCGTTGGATGGGTTGGATTTCCAGGCTTCCGGGTAACTCTTTCTGCCAAGTGCCCGCTCCGTACAAGCTGATTTCCTTGGCTTTAAACGTCTTCTAAGGGAATAGCGTTGTCTGCTGTAGGCTGTGTTGGATCATGGTTTGAGAAAAGGTAGAACGCACACTACTCTGCACTGCCCTCCTTGAAGGCAGGGAGCAGCCCATCTTTTTCATCATCGTGTCCCCAAAGTACTTGGCCTTTTTTTTGGAAACCGTCAGTGAAGGTTTGAGGGATGGAGAGATGGAAGGGGTCCACGTGTATACACACACAAGCATACACAGCCACTTTCTCCTGCTCATGGGACATATGGTAGCATCGACTCAATTTCTGTATTCCTGTTTGGAAGTTAAGACTTTATATTTTTTTAATTGCCCGGAGCTTCACTTGGATGTTAGTTGAAGCTGAGGTTGATTGGGAGATCCAAAATATATCATGTGAGAAGACAGCTCTAAGAAAAGGAAGCTGTGAATCCATGTTATTATACCTTAGCACGCAGAACTATTAGTTCCACTGTTCAGTGCTTTTCCAAAGTAGAAAATATATATAAAACCTTTTTTTCGGTTTACTGTTTTTAAACTGTTTCCTGTGTACCTCATACACAGAGTGTCCACCCACAGAAGGAAAGAAACCTCAAAAGTAATAGGTGATAGTAAGTGTCGTTTCCATCAGGAAAACCAGATTATTTTGGTTTTTTTAATAAAAGTGACCCAGTGAAAGATTTTGAATTTTATTTTTCACTTAAGCAGTTACACGTATAATTGCACGTATTTCTCGAAATATTGAACCTTAAGAAGCCCACTGATTTAATTAGATGTGTGTCTTTATACCAGCAACATTTTATCCATTTAGAGCTTAGTAAACACAGAAAACAGTATATGAATGTTTGTGTGTATCACGTTTCGGTGTAAAAACCGTGAGAGGTTTCCAGAGATGAGATTATATATGTTTTAGCCAAAACTTGCAACTGTCCTTTTAAAATCACTTTAGAGTTTCTGTGGCAGACACAGAAGGACTAAAAGATGCTTATAACTTATTGGTTTAGAAGAGCTTGAAAAACAGAATGGTGGGCAGTAAGAATTAATTTGGAGCCATTGGACCAAATGTGGCTTCTTTTGTTTCTAGTGAGGATAGATTTATATGTCTGGAGACCAATCTTAGCTCTCGCTTTATAATCTCTTAGAGTGCATTTGTAATTAAACAAACAAACAAACAAACTAGACTTTAAATAGCTTGTGAAGAAAAGGTTCTAGGCTGTTGTCCTTTGCTCTACTTGCTTTTGGTATCCTGAGGTTGATGCTGTCCATTTACTGCAGAGGGATCGAATTACATCTTTATCCATAGGCAGGGCAGGAGACCATACGCTGAAAAATGCCAACTGATGCACTTAAGGTATTTGTTGTAATCTTGTCAGCCATTGTGGAGCCTGCACAGATTTCCTGTGACACAGAAAACTCTCCCTGTTTAGATGCACCATGCTCAGTTTCATTCTAAAAGGTTATGTATCTGGAGTCAGGTAGTAGATTAGCAAGGAGGCGAATAGGAGAAGAATAGCCCTTTTCATGTCTTAAGGTGCATTCGAAAGTAAATGGATCTCAGAGACAGTCTAATTCTGGGAGAATCAGTTTGTTGGATTTCTCATTTTATGGTCCTTATGTGTCTGCACAAAAGTTGGGCTTAATCTTCATTTATACTACCTACCAGCGTTAGAATAAGGATCAGAAAAGTATTTAGATTCCACTGAACCTGAATCTGGATAGAAAAACAGGCTGACTTTTCCAACTGTTCATGCAAAGAAGAAGCAACTATGAAATTATATGCTACGTGCTTAACCTCTTGGACCGCTCAGTTTCTATTACCTGGGAGGTTGCTAGGCATGGCTGGATTAAAACAGATTCTAGTCGGCACATTTTAACTGAACGTAGCAAATTTGGCAAATGAGTACCTTAGGTTAAAGCTATGTCAAAAACTTACAAACTTAAAAAATTGATCAGTAGAAATTCAATTATTAGTTAGCCAGCTTTGTATATAAGGACTTATAATGAGTGTTTTTACCCTCTGAGGGTTTATTTTAAAATCTCGTGTGATATTACTGTTGAAATAGTGGAAGATGGTTAAAAAAAAAAAAAAGCTGTCACTATCGAAATATGTTCTCACTTACACAGTGAGTTGTCATTTGTCTCAGGAGTCCCTTGGAGAAGTTTCATCCCTTACTCACCAAGGGCATTTGTGAAATGGATCTCTTTCGAAGCTCTCCCTTGATTTCTACGTAATATTCCCCACCACCTCCCACCCCCGGTGCTCCTGGAGCTGTAGCTTAGGTTACCAGCTTTAAGGATTCTTTCTGAAAGGACTTGGGGGAGTGCTGTATGGAAAAATTCATCGGACCACGGTAATATCGTGAGAGTTTTGGTGTGTGTTTTCAAGTTGCGAGTCGTCTGCCGATCACGACTGGGCCGCGTGTTTCCATGCCATGTGGAAGACCTCCCCCGCCCCCTTGCATCCTTCGGGCTCCCATGAGCAGCCGCCGCAGCAGCAGCTCTGGGGTTTGGTGAGCTGCAATCTGTTCAGGAGATAAATCATGTGCTTGGCCCGACACTCCTACTCTCCTCTTTAATTTGTCTTACACAAGGAAAATTATAATTAAATCATTCAGGGTAAACCCTTGAGTGAAGAGAAGGGGAAAAAAAAAAAAACACTTTGGTAAAGATTGCCAGTAGAAACCCACTTCCCCGTTGTGCAGGGTAGAGACATGTATCAATATTCAGCGCTGTCAGGGGAGGAGCGGCCCGTGTGATTGGCGAGGCAGCTGCCAACGCTCACATCAAGGCTTGTTAAGATCCTGTCCCCGTGCAGTCACGGACCTTCTGCGTCATTAGAATTCGGCACTGGCGCTGTGCTTCGTGCTTTGATTTCCTCCCGAGAATTTAATAATGTTTATTGTGCTGATTTTATATATACATTTTATATATATGTATATTATATATACGTATAATATGTATGTATTCATTGGTGCGATAAACCTACCTCTGTTGTCGGGGCCTGAGAGAAGCGTGGTGGGAATGAAGTTGAACAGGCAGGAGCTAAAGAGAGCTACAGAGGGAAGCAGGCACATTCATACCTCTTACTGACATTTAATTCCACAGGACCAGGGCGTCATGACTTCTTTGGTAAATAGACAAATCTCCGACCCGGGATACCTGTAAACACGAAGATAGCTATCTCGTTTCCGTAACTTGTCTGACTGTCTCGCTTTAGGAAATTCCAAGTTTTGGTGTGGGTAAACAAAATCAACGGCGTGCAAATGAAACATTTATTAAAATGCTAAATTTAGTAAAGCCCTTTGAGCTTCTTGGATCAAAGCAGCTATGTAAATACAAATAGCAATTACTACTTAAGTAGTTGCCTGAATTAAAATTCTATCAGTATATCATGGTGCACTAGGGAAAGGGCAGGGAACTCTCATTGAATCCATTTTTTTTCTCTGTGCCAAGCAGCTGGCTGAACTCTTACCTTTGGGAGGGATGTCTCATTTTAGCCACGTGACTGCTGGGAAACAGCAGGGTTTATTATACCCATTTTACAGGTGAGGAAGTTGAACCATCAAGATTAAATAAGTGACCTGGGGTCACAGAACTCGTTAGTGGCATAGCCGAGATTGAAATTCAAGTCCCTCTTTTACTTCATAAAACAGCACTTAGAGATTCCATTCAGTATAGAAGTGAATACTTAATTATGATAAATTAAAATCAGTGCTCCTAAAAGAAATTTTGAAAATTCAATTCAACAAAACGTGTATTGACTTAAAATCCTAGAGTTCCCTCTGTTAAGGTGGATACAGATAGGTTCCTAGGCGTCTCGCGAAGGGAGGGTGGGTGGAGAGGATTTGCAGAATATAAATCATTTACGGTCTGAAACGGCACATAAAGAACAAAAATGGACCCCATGCAGGATTTGCACACAGGCAGATGCAAAACAAGCCTCTCCCTCCTTTCAGTGTATCCTGACTTTCCTTCCTGCCTTATAAATCTTGGGTTTCCTCGTTGAACACATCATCTGGTCTCTATTCTGTTTCAGCTGTCCTTCTGTAGTCCATGTCAGAGATAGTCCTTTTTTCTGATCCTCCCCAGCTTTTTGCTTTTAGTTCAACCACCATTAGTAGATGTTTTATAACTTGAATGTGTCTCAGATGCATAGCTCTTCTAAATATTTGTTCCAAGGTTTTCCTTAAGCATTTGGTGAAAGGTTTCTTTAAACTCTGGAGAGATCCCAGGTTGTGCGGCCTCTTCTTTCTTTGAGGCTGTCATATTCTCAGAAATCAGGTGACCCACATTGGGCATCTCTTTCTCTCTCTCTGAGGCCTAACCTGCCTCCTGTCCCTGCAAGGTACCTTCCTTTTCCTTCTCATCTGTTGACACAGCCCTGTGTATTCCAATTGCTTGCGATTTCCATACTTCCCAGCTGGCAGCTGCCTTCAAATAACCCCTGAAGGTTTTTGCTTGGCTCGTGGACTTTCAGACAGTCTCACTTGATTCACAGTCTCTGTTTTTGATTTGTGGCCTCTTGACATATTGCCGTGGATTTGACTATATAACAATAACATTTGTGTTGACCAGCCCTTCTGTTTTCAAAAGGCAAGGGACTCTGAGTCGTGGACATGCTTGGTGTTTCTTTTCCTTTCTTTCTTTCTTTTTTTTTTTTTTTAACTAAATCCTCTGTTGATGAATAAATATTGGTGCTCTTGGTTTCCTCGCTAACATTCTAGAAGCTTGGTTTCAGAACTCTTCTGGTTACACAAGCATTTAGCTTTTGCATATTTTCATATTCATATTTAGGGCCTCTGGAGCCAGAAATTTAAGTAGTAAGCTCTAGGTCCTGTGACTCTGAACAGGTCTTCCTCATTTCAACCTTTTTTTTTTTTTTTTTTTTTTGTATTTTGTAAATCAGATCATTTCTTTTGTGTTTCTTTTGATTTGAAGCACTTGAGCAAACTAGGGACCCCAAATCTTCCCTCCCCATTAGATTCTTTTGGAGAACCTGCAGTCACGTTGTCCCAAATTGTCCTCAGAATTCTCACTGCTACTTCTTACCCATATAGGTTGAGGCATTTGATCTATTACACAGGTCAGCAAATTATGGCCTACCGGCCAAGCCCGGCCCGCTTCTTATTTTGTAAATAAAGTTTTATTGGAACACAGTGAGGCTTATTCATTTACACAAAGTCTATGGCTGCTTTCACACTACAATGGCTGGCTTGCACACCATTGTAAAGCAATTATACTCCAGTAAAGATGTTTAAAAAAAAAACAAAAAACAATGGCTGGCTTGAGTAGTCACAGCAGAAAGCATATAGCCCACCAAGAGTAAAACATTTACCATCTGGCCATTTACAGAAAAAGCTGGCCGACTCCAATGTTAGCCATCAGACCAGTGTTTCCCAGATTGCCTGATGATAATGTCACAGGAATTTGTTAAAATATACTACTTCCTAGGCCTCTCCCGTGAAGATTTGGATGCCATTGGTCTGAGATGGGGTGTGGGAATTTCTGTTTGTCATGCCTACCCTAGATTCTTGCCCCTCAAAGGCTGTAGATCAGCAACTTCAGCGTCATGTGGGAGCTCGTTAGAAATGCAGAATCTCAGGTCCCACCGTGGATCTACTGAATCAGGGTCTGCATTTTAACCCAGTCCCCGGGGCCTTGACGTGCCCATTCAAGCTTGAGAAGCACTGCAGGTTAGCATGCTCAGTTGACCTGGGTTTGGGCACTGCTGGAAAGAACAGAGTTTTCCCCCCACATTTCGATGATGCTCCCAGACATGTGCAGTCCACAGAACCAGTGGTTTGCGATTCCGGTGTGAGCCAACAGGGTACAGGTACTGCTACTGCTGGAAGGAATCAGGAGCTGGCATATGATGGGGATGATCGGGCAGCTAACTTTTATTGAACTATTACTTTGTGCCAGTCACAATGCATAAAGGACTCGACAGAAGCGTTAATACTGATTTTCCCATTGTATCCTCACGACAACCCTGTGGGGTCCTGTCCTCTTTGTACAGGTAGTGTTGGGCCCAGAGGAAATTTGTAACTTGCATGAGCCAACCAGCTAGTTAGGGACCAGGCAGGGACTGGAACCAGCGTGTCCCCGAGCCTAAAGTCCTTGCAGTAGCTGCCACATTCTGCTGGTTCCCAGATGGGAACCACTCTGCTCATCAGAACCACCTGGACTCCACCCCAGACTCTGGGTTACAGCCTCCAGGGGATAAAGCTTGGGGATCAGAACCAGACCGTAACCTTCCAAGATTGGGCCATAATTAGGGAGAAGCCCCACGCGTTTCTCTGCGGTCCGTCCTTCTCCCGCGCCGCATCTTTTTGCAAAGAGGGAAGGCAGGTTGCTGCACACAGGTGACGAGAAGTGGAGACTATAGAAAGCAGGCGGGGCATGTCCTGTCAGGTGTTGTAGGGACAAGAAAGAGACAAAGGTGCAGCCAATTGCAGAGGCCTACACTCAGGTGCTGCTTTCTGCTCCAAAGCAGACCCTTGGCAGCGTCAGCTGTCCCATGTCTATCTGCAAGGGAAGTCGCCTGTTGAGGGCAAAACTGTCCCTGCTTATGTCGGAAAGACGCTCCTGGGGACATATCAACATTTCATGCCCCAAAGTGCTACTGGGTGTTTGGCGATCATCACGTTTAGAAGAGCTGTGATCATTTCCTGTTTCTGCTTGAAACCAGTTGCTTCTGGGTTTTAGACGTAGAAGGAAAGGTTCTCTTAGGGTGGTGTGCCATGGTGCCGTGTCACCTCCCGTCATTCCACACATTCAGGGAGGGCAGAGGGAGAACACCTTGAAAATACCTGCCACATCCTGGGGGGATCAATTTATGGATTTTCTTGACTGTTCGCTTCATGGGGTGATGAAAAGAAAAACTCAACTGTTATTCTCAAACAGCTGTTATGTCTTATCTCAATAAAATGCCTTTTACCATAACACAGCATCATTAGACCCTATAAATCTTTTTTCTATTTATTGTGTTTAAATGATAAATACTTTCCAATAAAATGACATCATGGGTCTGGAGAGTCACATTTGTTTTACAAGTTTCTCTTAAATTCGGTTGATTTTCATTTCTTTTCTCCCCTGGGATACTGCCTAATATGAATCTCAACCATGGGCCATTTCATGTCCAATGTGCCAGATTTCTCATGAAAAATCAGCTTTGAACTCCCATTTTCTTTCCTTATGGAGGTTAGTCATTCTTTTCTGATGAGTTGCTCTTGCTGATAGGGTTTTTCCCACCCTCTCCCTTGGTTGGCACCCAGGTATTTCATAGGTGCTCGCACTTTTGTGGAAACACCTAATATACATTAGCTTTCTTAGCGTTTATTCCATACCAAGGGTGAAAAAGAAAGCATACGACAGAAGAACGGTGAGGACCCATCTTTTGGCAGCTCTGATGGCATAGCCCACTGTGTACTGGGTTTTGCCCTTTTACCTGTAAAAGAGTCTGATTGACATGTACACTTTACCCCTTGGATTAACTGAATAGAAATTTTTCTTTGGTGGCTCTGGATCCATCCTAAAAGTGGAAAGGGAGACCAAGGGTCAACGGAACGCTGTGTGACTTGAAAAACTCCTAGTGGCCTTCTCGCTTAAATGACAACTAGGAGTCCCGTGTTTTTCAGCCAGCGATGGGGCCCAGTGAGGAGGAACCTATCCAAGAGGCTGAAATGGAAGGCACGTCCTTTTTCAAGATTTACCAAGATGCCAATTTGCACCAGGGCCACCTGGCAGCCTGGCTCTGCGGCTCTTTCCAAGGGAGGCACCACTGTGCAGACCTGCTCACTCGGGTGATACAAGTGAGTGGCCACAAGTGTACGGCCGTCCTCACTTTCTTTATTCCACCCCCCTTTGTGATCAGTCAAGGCCTAAGTATATTACAAAGCATATTCTCCTCATTAAAACAATAGTGGAAGCTCACAAAGGGAAATTGTTAATATGTGTTCCAGCTTGTCATTTCTGCCTGTGTGAATAAAGCAGATAACCGTTCCTCTGGGAAACTATTTCGGGAATTGAGCAACAGATACGCTAGCCAGAGAATTCTCCTAACTGTAATTTTCCTTTTTGTGTGTACTCAGAAATAACATCCTGCTGGGCTCCTCCGTGCCTCTGCACAGACAGAGCACAATTGCCACAGCCCAGGTGGTGTGACTACGGGACAGTCCCCTGGGCACATGTCGCCAGGACTTGTACAGCTTGTTCAGTGTCTTGGTCCATATGGCAGCGTGTCCCATTCACAGAAAGGCGCCGGGGCTGTGCCTGGTGGGTACCGTGGTCAATGTAGTGTGAAGAGAAGCCTTCCACTCACAGCGGCCTCTGTGGTGCAGTTTGTTTAATGGCAGATCTGAGTTGTCGCGTACACGCGCGCACACACGTGCACACACACGCGCACACACATGCTCAACTAAGAAATTCCAGAACAGTCTTGCTGGTTTCCTTCCCACTTAACCCCCCCTCCTTTTATTTTTTAGAAGCCAGTGGTTAACCCAGCAGGTATAATTCAGGTCCATGAAACATACCTGGTTCATAGAAAGTCATTTACATATACACACACACCTTTCTGGGTGGTTGTTCGTGAATTAACTCAATTTAAGTATGACATGCCTGTCCTAGAATTTGTCTATAAACTCTGCAGCTTTTGTTTCTCTCTCTCTCTCTCTCTTTTTTTTTTTTTTTTTGTATTTTCAGTTGTGAGAACTTATTTTCATTGTACAGTTTGGGTTGCTGGGCTAGTGGTTTTAGTTTTTACATCTTAAAAAAGGGAAAGGGAAAAGGAAAAGCAAATCATTACCAGCCTTAGAAATCTGAGAGTAAGACATTCTTTGGAGAGCTAGAACTGAAAAGGGAGAATCTAGAAAACAGAGATTTCCCAGTGAAGAAGGTGAAAAACAGGAACATTGTAAAAGGCACTTTGGAAATTTTACCAGAAGGCAAAGCCTTCTCCATTTATATACCCAAATGTTGTTCTGCTTTTGTGTAACTATTTGTATTCTCATTTGGTAAACAAACAGACCCCATAGCAACTGTAGCTGATGGTATTTATACTACCTGTAAGACTTCCCTAAACAAATAGGCACACTTTTATGACCTTCAGATTTCACTCCTTTTATAGTCTTCAAGGAAATCAGTCGAATGGCAAGTTGATCTTCCTTTCCTTTCCTTTCTCTTTCTCTTTTTTTTTCTCTTTCTCTTTCTTTCTTTTTTTTTTTCCTTTTTAAAAAAAAATATGTTGAGGTCTGTCTTTGAAGGATCTGTTCTGTGTGTGTATTTTACATCCTGGCTGTGAATGTTGAGTTTGAAGGTGTATTATGGCAAAAAGAAAGAGAAACCTAAACTGTTTGTGTAAATGATGTGGTATTTGCTTTCAAGAGGGGCTATTTTAGTCATCTGGTGGAATTTCAGGTTACACATCCAAAAGGCTAAAAAACTCCACTGAAATGATTACTTATAGACCTTCAAATTGGACAGGCATCTCTGGCTTCGTGTCTCCTTTTTATATCTGAAACATTGATGGAAACATTCTAGTATACATGAGCCCCTATATTCAACTTACATTTTTCCGTATGAGTCATATTTACGACAAGAACAAGATGTCTCCGTGTTAAAGATCAGTGTGAGAAATAAATGGCAGCTTACTTTAATTAGAAAAAAAAAATGACACCAAGAGCTGGAATAATCCAGTAGTGTTTGAATAAATTAGAGGATTGTACAGGCAGAAGTAAAAGAAACTTAACAAGGATAAATGGGGAAGTTGTCCAGAGTTCAACAAAAAAAGCCTGCCTTTGCAGACAGAAGTCACCAGACAGTACTGAGGCAGATCCGCTTATTCTGCAAAACTTCACTAACCCCGTCCCAGGTGTCCTAGGCTTTGAGGGATAGAACCGTGAGCTTGACCAAGTCTGACCTCATGGAGCTGATGTTGCAGTGGAAGAGAAATAGAACAAACAAATAACCACGTAATAAAAAGACAGAATTAAGATCTGAAGGAAAAAAAAAAGTGAAGCAGGAAGAGCGGGGCTAAGGTCACTGTTTGGATAAATGGGTTTTTGGCAAAGCCTCTCTGAGGAAGTGACCCTTGAACAGACATGAAGAAGTCAGGGAAGAGCTCTCCAGGCAGAGGGCACAGCAGAAGCAGAAGACCTTGAGGCATGTTTTGCTAGATCATGGCTCTTACCTCGATTAGTGCAGGGGCGGCTTTGTTGTTTAGTGGTTAGGAGTGTGGACTCAAACCGGATGGCCTGCATTCCAGGGCAGGCGGCCCACTCCACGTACTTAGTCTTGGTGTGCCTCAGTGCGCCCTCTGTGAAATGGGTATGTTACCAAGCCTGGCCTCATAGATGAAATGAGTTTGTACACATTTTAGTCTCTGGCACATAGGCAGTGCTCCGTGAATATTAAATGATTATTGATGATTTAATTAATTAACTATTAATGACTCTTGTTTATTGTTAAAGTCATTTATTCGTTCAAGCCACCTTTATTAAGCATTTACATACCAATAACTCTACAGATTCTGGGAATTAAAAGATGGCTCGAACGTAGGTCTTTCCCTTAAGGAGCTCACAGTCTAGAGAGACAAACACAGAGGCAGACACTTGCCAACACAGTGTAAATAATGCAGTGATGGGCTTCCCTGGTGGCACAGTGGTTGAGAGTCCGCCTGCCGATGCAGGGGACACGGGTTCGTGCCCCGGTCCGGGAAGATCCCACGTGCCGCGGAGCGGCCGGGCCCGTGAGCCATGGCCGCTGAGCCTGCGCGTCCGGAGCCTGTGCTCCGCAACGGGAGAGGCCACGACAGGGAGAGGCCCACGTACCGCCAAAAAAAAAATGCAGTGATACGAAGATAGGCAAAATGTGATGGAGTGTATATTTTGTTAAACGTGAGCACTGGTGGAATATTGTCACGTCTATATTTCCACACACACCCCCACGTTTGCATCAGGTGAGATTTTTGGATGCAGTGGACTCCAGGAAGGAAAGGTTCCATGTCCCTTGTCAATTGCTGCATCGCAGTCATCTAGCACAGCCAGCCTGGCATGTGGTTGGTGCTGCATTTCACTGCAGAGACCGCGTGTTCAGAATATAGTGAATTTATGAGATGTTAAGGCTCAGGAACTCGTTAATAGTAGTAGCTACCCGTTGGCCACGGATGCTGTGGAAGTACCTGGTTAGTCTTTGTTGATATTGATACTTATGTGCTCCAAACAGGTGGGAAAATGTGGATTTCTGGTTACATTGATTCTCAGTCTTTAGCTTGCATCAGAATCATCTGGAGGACTGGCTAAACTACAGATTGCTGGACCCTAGTCGTACTGTTTCTGATTCAGTAAGTTGGGGTGAGGCCTAAGAATCTGCATCCCTGACAAGTTCCCAGCGACCGAACTCTGCGAACCACTGCTGTGGGACCTCCCAGCGGCGGTCCTGACTCCATGGCGTTCTTCCCCTTCTCCGATTCAAAGTGACAGAGGAGGGATCTTGATAACTATCATTCACTAGTCTTTAGGACAGTCTGGGTCCAGTGCCAAGACTCAACATTTCGAAGAGAACAATTCTTGAGACTGTGACCCAATGTGAACTATTTCATGGAACAAAATTCATTTTTAAAAATTCCTGATGTTGGCCTTTAAATCATTTGTTAAGTACTCTGGGTCTTTCTAAATTTTTTTTTTTTTTAATGTCTGAAATTGCTTTTTGTGCTTTAGTCACCTGCCTTCTCTCATCCTATTCCTTTTAGCATTGAGCTTCTATTGCTACTCAAAGGCCCAGATCAAATATTACAGAATTTTATGTTCCAGCCGTCTGTTCAATTCTCTCTTTTTCCCCTCAACTGGGGAATTGAGCAGAACTCTTCTGGAGAGGATGAGAACTTAGTCACAGTCTATACCAATGACCTCCAAGTGTGTTTGATTAGTCACCCCATGAATATTAAAACTTTTGAGTATGCACCCCTACTAAAGATACTTTTAATCAATTATATACATGCTTAATATAGTACCTGTAGTATAAAAATTAAAGAGTAAGCAGGTGAGAAATGTATACACATAGGTACACAAGTATCTATTCATACAAAAGTTCTAATATTATCTTAACACA
This sequence comes from Mesoplodon bidens, assembly GCF_964165515.1. Classification (NCBI taxonomy): domain Eukaryota; kingdom Metazoa; phylum Chordata; class Mammalia; order Artiodactyla; family Ziphiidae; genus Mesoplodon; species Mesoplodon bidens. Next base: position 19,899,977 of record NC_138172.1, read on the forward strand.
TGCATACCGAAGTGGTAATGTTATCCTAGCACCCTCCCGAGGATCTTCTTACAGATCCCAGTTTATAGACTCTGACCTAGGAACCCAACACGATGCTTAAGCACAAAGTAGGTGTTTCGTAAAACATGCGGAGAGACTTCCCTGGCGGTCCAGTGGTTAAGACTCCGTGCTTCCACTGCAGGTGGTACGGGTTCGATCCCTGGTCGGGGACCTAACATCACACGTGCTGCGTGGCATGGCCAGAAAAAAAGCCCCCCAGTAACCAAAACCAACCAACCAACCAAAAATGCTGAATCAAAGGCAGAGAAGAGTTCAATCCAGTGACCATTAATGAAGCATCTTGTACTGCTGAGACATAAAAGGAATGACATAAAGTAGGAAGTAATTCTTAGGAAACATAAATGCAAGTGCCTCATGGTTTTGAGCCACTTTATTTCTCTAAGTCCCTTGTCCCTTCACCTCCTGCTTCCTCGTGTGGCCCTCACACTTCTGTTATGTGATTCTTCTGGTTCTGGAGTACGCTTGTGCGGACTTCCACAGAGTGTCAGGGGCAGGGATTAAACGAGAAGAATTAGTGTTGGAACTTTCATTTACGCTCCTTGGTTTTCCGGGTCTTGTGGTTTCCTCTAACATATGGACAAGGTTCCACACAGACCTTGTGACTCACCAGTGCAAACACTTGCATGGACATAATGCGCATGCCTGCCTAATGGTGTTAATATCTTTTGGATTAGTGGTCCCTGTGTCTGTATTGACACAGTTGCTCACAGCCCCTCTTTGGAAAGCATTCTGTTTTCTTAACAAGATCCCAGTGTTAATGCTGCCAGTGGGAAACTCTCACTTATAACCTCAGCATAGCGATCGCCCTTCTGGGTGTCAGAAACAAAAGCTGGACCTCTACCTTTTCTTGTCCTTTTCCTTTATGTATCCCTTCACTCGTCACCATGCAAACAGGCATTCGGCCTTTGTCATCACCCGCTCTGGGTTGGTGAGGGGTGAGAACACACCGACCAGCCCGCAGGCACTCCCCCTCTCCTTCTCTGCCCCGTTGTCTTGCTGTGCCACAGGCTTCTGAGAATCAAGATTGCGTGTTTTGCCCAGTGTATCTGAAGAGGGAGGTAGAGCCAGATGGGAGGGGATGGTGAAGAGAGTAACTGCCGGACTGATGACCTGTCATCATGGCCCCCAACCTCAAGTTCTTACCATTGGTAAAGCAGCTGATTGAACGTCGATAGTCTACACATAGGATGCTCCCTGGTCCTAAAGGATAGGGTGTGGTCCTCGAAGCATCCGACACACTGCCCTGTGCTCTTGTGGCTTTTGTGGGTCTTTGTCCCATCAGTCAAGGATAATTCTGAGGCTCTTCCTTCCCTATTGAAAATTCAAATTAAAGAGACGTACCACTGGGTCACTGTCGACTCAGGAAGTAAACCCAGTCACAGACTGCCTCTCCTTGAGGACTCCTTCACGCGCTTTTGTTTTCTGAAAGTTTAGTCATGTGAATGTGTGCCCCACTGTCATGAGGTTTGCCGTATCTGCTTAGATGACTATTGTAATTTATGTTATTTTCTTTAAATCGGGTCATTTTTAATTTAAGTAAAATAAGCCTCATCCTTAGACGTGATATCTGTGAAACCAGAAGTTGGAGATGCTAGATGTATTTTCGGCTAATACAAATTAAAGTAAATCCGCCGGTTTGTAGAAATATGCATTCTTGTTCTTCCTGACATTGTGTGGGCCACCGTTGAGTCCGTGTATATCACCTATTGGGATATTTTGGTAGGATTTCCCTCTCTTTACTGAGGAGGGGCCTTGACTGCATATGGTACTCTGCCAAGTGGATGCCAAGTGGATTGAAACTCTGCTTTCATGATACACCCTGGTTTCCTAGAAAAGCCCAAGAGCATCACTCCCCTGCTAAAAAAGTTAATTCAAGATCCTATTTATTCACACATACATCCTCTCCTCCCAGGTTCAGGGATGCCATGAAGGCTTAGAGGATACCCACGGCAGCCCTAGAGTCTGGGACCTGTGAAGCTTTGAGTTGTTGTCAAACCCAGATTCAACAGTTTACTCCGGGGTACTACTGATCAGTAGAGTACCTGGCAGACGCTATTCACTGGCCAAGTCACTCAGTAGATCCGTGCTAACGTGAAACTGGTGTTTGCTGAATAGAAACAGGAGATGATGGCCTCTTCCCGGTGCTAACTTCCTTTAGTCTTACCTGTTTCATTAAATTTAAAAAAAAAAATAAGACTTGCATATAATTCTTAAATAACTTTGGGCCAGTGAGAGTTTTTATGAGTTTGTACCTATTGCTTGGTGAGGTTGCCCAGTGTCTCCGCTTTCCATATTTATCCATCCCCAGTTTGCTTTTCACCCCACAGTTAATAGAGAAGACAGCTCACGTGTGTTTCTGTAAGTACGCTCACTTTTAGGTCAGATCCAGAACAGGGAGCTCTCAAGCTCCTTAGTGCTCCAGGGTCCAACAGCATCAGCGTTATCCAGGAGGGTGCTACACATGCGTAGTCTTGGGTCCCACCCTAGAACTGCTGGATTAGAATCTGCATGTTAAAAATATCTCCAGGTGATTTACAGCTAAAAGAGAATTTGAGAAGCATTAGTCTTTGATTAGCAATGGAAAAAGGCAGAGTGAGCATCCTTACCTATAGATCCAGTTTTAATCCTTTTATCCCACGCAGCAATCTTTGAGTCATTCTCTTGCCATCTTCAACGTTTGCCATACCTGCATATACATATTACAAGTTTTTACTTTTTCTTGAAACTGATTAACTTAAACAGGGTTTATAAAAAGCTACCCCTGAGAAGTCACAGATCTGATGTATTAGTCAAAATTGTTTTCCAGTCTACATGAGTGTGAATCCATAACTATGAAAGCGAGGGTATTTGTATGTCACTCAGAGTCACCCAGCTCACCACATTAGTTGCCCATGCCCTAATGGGGTCCATTGTAGAAAGGTGACGCTGTATTTCTTTCAGGATAATTTGTATTTCCAGGAAAAAAAAAAAAAAAACGGACGTAAATAGTTAATAGCTTGTATTTCAGATGTGAAGTTACTTAAGGTAGCCCTCACATCTCAAGGCACAATATTGAGAGCAGATAATAACAATAATCTCCATCATTGTTTAAAAGCACAAATCTGGCACTTAACAGACTAATTCACTCCAATTGCAAGTTTTCCTCATGAATATCATATCACAAGGGAATGTGAAATCCTCTAATTAAACATGATTTGAAAAGCAGCAGAAAATTGAGATGATGAATGTTCTGGGGAAGGAGAGTCAAGGATTCACTGCGTGGGAGAGGGAAAGAGAGAAGCATGTGTGTGCATCTCCCAGTTTGCAGAGAACTCCATCTTTCCTTGCTCTAGAGTAGGCCCTTTAATGGGCTTCAGTAAAACACCCATCTCTTTGCGGTGAGATTATAGAGCTGATTGCCAACTTGCTTTTGGAAACCTGATTAATAAACACCTAAGGTGGAGTATTTCTGAAATGAGCTCAGATTAAGGCAGCGTGCTGGAAATGTAAGGCCGAAGTCATGTCCCAACTCTTCAGTATAAAAGAAGCAGCCCATTTGCTTCTTGAAGTGTTTTCAGTGAAAGTTAAAGGAGAAAGGTCATTTCCACAAAGGCACCAGGAAAAAAGATACAGTGTTTGAGTCACCCTTTCCCCTGTTCCCATGTATCATTTGCACTTTCCAAGGCAGGTGTAGGACCTTTCCCCCCAGGTGCTACCGTATAACACATGAAGAAACTTGACCTGTCCTTTTATTTACTGCAAGAGACTGGGATTTGACTCCTGGCTGGTTTTGAGGAAGGTATACTCTAGTATGAGAAATATTCAAATAATAAACTCTAAGATGGAAAATTGTGCTCGATAGATAAGTAATCATCTCTTCTGCTATTGTGAATCTACATTGTTCTTTTTTATATGGTCATCTGTGATCAAGTTCCAAAGCCAGCTCAACTAGTTTGGTTTCGTTCAAGTAGACTTATTGTACATATCAGAAATACTTGATATCAATTCGTTCTTGAAAATTTAGTGTAAAAGCATCTGAAGTCTGATGATATTTTATTTTCAGTTATCACTTCATCACTCGAAATCAAATTCAGGCTCCCATATTCCAACCTAAGAAATTTGGTATGTTACTTAAAATCTTACTGAGAGTAGGTTGTGGTAGCAAAGTAGAAGTCAGGGAAATGTGATAAGAACTAAAAAGTAAAGAGAAAAGAGAAAGAAGGAAAGTAGGATCACTTTTGTGTAAGTTGTCGTTAAAGAATTAAAGCAAAAGAAAGAAAAGGCTTTAAAACGGCAGTGGCTTCCGCTGACGTGTGCTCTTGTTATGATCACAGTTTAGTGGAAAGTACTTTTTATTAATAGACAGCCCTGGAACTGTGTTTGAAGAGAACACCTTTCTGGAAACCTGAGGTATCTGGAGTAGTTTCATGTTTTGGCTAGGAATGAGCAGCTCCTGGTCACCAAAGTCATAGGCTGTGATGGATCTGAGCGGGGAAGTTTCCATGGCTGACAGTGTTATGGGGTGGGCACAAAGAAGCGTGTGCGCATGGACATGAGACCAAAGAATTGGAAAGCAGACAGACAGACAAGGAGAGACTTGAGCCAGAGACAGGCACAGATGTGGTCTGTCAGAGAACTGGTGTTCATCATTAGTATCCTGGCTGCCTGCCTCAGGGTCAGCATTGCACTAACATTGGCTGGATGGATGAAAAGCCAGCATGGTGGGAAAGAGGCAGGTGGCCAGTGGGCAAAGGGGATTAGTTGTGCTTTTTGGTGTCTGTATCTGCAGGGGGCGGGCAAGGGTTTAGAAGAAGAGAGCTTCCTGCCCCCCAGCAGAGGTAAGGGCGTGGATCTCATTCATTCTTTTAACCCATCCTCATTAAGCACCTACTCATTCATCTTGTCAGTAACAAGGTATGTCATTTGTGCCACACCCTCTTTCATCTGCATAACTGGTAGAAGTTTGGTGGAGGCGTTCCCAACTCGGAGAAGCAGCACAGGTCATCATCACAGGTCATCATGTGTGACCCCCTTTGGTTTTCCGATGAGGAATTGGAGGGCAGGGCAGTTACATGACTTGCAGGGTTCCTGGTTTTCAGCGCATCTATAATGTGGAATGGGGTTTTCATTCACCTGGCACCCACCCCTCCCCATGGAGAAATATTACTGACCTTCAATAAAAGGTTACGTTACATTCCATTTATTTGTTAGGCAGAGAGATGCACCAAGTACATTCTGAAGAGACTTTTCAGCACACAAAGGATCAACAGGATCTGGAAAACAAAAATTGTCCCCAGGCACTCATTCCTTAAAACGCTTAGTTGCTCAAGTTTTATTTTTATTAAAAATTTATCGCTGCCCCCCCAATCAAACTTCAAAACTTACTTTATAACAGTGTGATTTCAAGAGTTATTTTATATTTTGAGTATAAATTCTTTTGAGAATGGGAGTAGTACATCTGGGAAGAAGAAATCCAGCAAAAGTGAAGCAAACAAAAAAAGAGAGAGAAAAGAAAAAAAAAAAAAACCCTCCAATCTTTACATTTACGTTCATTTGGCTTTTGGCAAAGGTGCCAACACAACACAGTTCATCTGGAGTAGAACAGTCTTTTCATCAAATGGTGCTGGGACAACATGCAAAAGGATGAAGTTGGACACCTACCTCACAGAAAATACAAAAATTAACTCAAAATTGATTAAATGTGAGTGCTAAAGCTCTTTCAAGAGAACATAGGAATATGTCTTTATTAGTTTGGATCAGTCAGTGGTTTCTTAGATGTGACACCAAAAGCGCAGGGAAGCAAAGGGGAAAAAAAAAAAGATTGGACTTAATCACAATTTAAAACTTTTGTGCTTCAGAGCATACCATTGAGAAACTGAAAAGACAGTCCACAAAATGGGAATCAGTGTTTACAAATCATATATCTCATAATGGACTTGCGTGCAGAAAATATATACCTGAAAAAAACTTTTGAAGTCCACAATGAAAAGAACCCAGTGTTTTTTAATGGGCAAAGGATCTGAATAGACATTTCTCTAAAGAAGACACACAAATGATCAATAAGCACATGAGAAGATGCTCAGCATCATTAATCTTTAAACAAACACAAATCAAAAGTACAGAAAGGTACCAGTTTATCTCCGCTGGGATGGCTAAGATAAAGACAGACAACTAGTGTTGGCAAGGATGTGGAGAGATTGGAACCCTCAAACAATGCCGCCCCTCTCAGTCAAACTTTGAAACTTATTTTACAACAATGTGATTTCAAAAGTTATTTTGAAAAAATAGTAGTGCAGCTGCTTTGGAAATAGTCTGCTAATATGTTGACCGTGGAATGACCACATGACCCAACAATTCTACTCCTAGTTATATACCCCGAATTATTGAAAGCGTATACTCAAACAGGTACATGTACCTGCATTTTCGTATCACCACTATTCACAATAGCCAAAATGTAGAAACCTCCCAACTGTTGATGAGCAGATGAATGGATAAACAAGATGCGTTAGATACATAAAGTGGAATAGTATTCAGCCATAAAAAAGGAAATGAGCACTGACACATGCTACAGTGTGGATGAACCTCCAAAACATTATGTTAAGTGAAAGAAGCCAGACACATAAGACCACATGTTATGCGATTCCATTTATATGAAACGTTCAGAATAGACAAACGTCTGGAAACAGAAGGTCGATTAGTGGTTGGCAGGGACTAGGGGAGTGACTGCTGATGGGTCCAGGGTTTCTTTTTGGTGTGATATAAAATGGTCTAAAATTACACTGTGGTGGTGGTTTTACAACCCCGTGAATATTGCATTATATACTTTATATACACCATTGAGTTATGTACTTTATTTATTTATTTATGGCCGCACCCTGTGGCTTGCGGTATCTTAGTTCCCCGAGCAGGAATTGAACCCAGGCCCTCACAGTGAAAGTGCCGAGGACCACGCTAACCACTGGACCGTGCTAACCACTGAACCGCCAGGGAATTCCCTGAATTATGTACTTCAAATGAATGAGTTGTATGGGATATGAATTATACCTCATTGAAGCTTAGAAAAATGTATTCCATCAGTTGGTAGAGCCGTTAGAGAATGCCCAACAGTCTTCCATAACTTAATATATCAAACAAGGTGCTAGTGAAATGGAATACAACTTACAATTTGGGGTTGATTGGTGGGGGGCAAGGGGAGAAGTTATAAACCCTAATGGGCCCAGATGTAGCCTTTTGTTACAGATGAATCAGAAATTGAGAAAACAAACAGGGCAAATTTGGAAAAGGGAAAAAACAAACAGGACGAGACTTAGAAGACAGACGTGAGGACGTAGGTCAGGGCACAGGAAAAGCTGGAGGCGTGCCTTTAGGAGAAAAGAAAATTGGCATCGAGGTACAGCGAGGTGTCTGTGCTTTTCCTTTTTCTTCAGATTCTTTTCCATTGTAGTTTATTGCAAGATACTGAATATAGTTCCCTGTGCTGTACAGTAGATCCTTGTTGATTATTTATTTTATATATAGTCGTGCATATGTCAATCCCAAACTCCTAATTTGTCCTCTCCCCCCGCTATCCCCTTTGGTAACCCTAAGTTTGTTTTCTATGTCCGTGAGTCTGTTTCTGTTTTGTAAATAAGTTCATTTGTGTCATTTTTTTTTAGATTCTACATATAAATGATATCATATGATATTTGCCTTTCTCTGTCAGACTTAGTTCACTTAGCATGATAATCTCTAGGTCTATCCATGTTGCTGCAGATGACAATATTTCATTCTTTTTTGTGTACGTATACCACACAAGAAAGAAGTTTACCCTTTTCATCTGTCGATGGACATTTAGGTTTCTTCGATGTCTTGGCTATTGGGGTGCATGTATTTTTTTGAATTAGAGTTTCCCTCAGCTACATGCCCAGGAGTGGGGTTGCTGGACCATATGTAACTCTATTTTTAGTTTTGTAAGGAATCTCCATACTGTTTTCCATAGTGGCTACACCAGTCTACACTCCCAACGGTGTAGGAGGGTTCCCTTTTCTCTGAGGTGTCTGTGCTTTTCCTCTCCTTCAAAGATGATTCTCTTGGTTACTACTGCAGGGAAAATCAGCTTACAGGACTAAGAGCATAAGGGCCACTAAAGTCTACAGGCTGCAGTAAGAAGCTGTTCTTAGTTTTAGCAGTGATTCTAGTTCAAGTTTTGGCTAAGTGATGAACTTAGGAAGGGAGTAGTGAAGAGTCACCGCTGAAAAACCATAACCATTATGTAAAATCTTCTCAAAGGCCAAAGTCAGCGTTGAAATTAAGGCTCTGGCTGGTATACTTTGATATAGGAAGAATAAATACCAAAACAAGTCTTAAATAAATGTCAGTGACACCATTACATCATACTGAATAATACAGAGTGTATTTAGTATTAGGTAATGTCAGGAATTACTACCTATTTTTGTGTAGTTATACTTTTTATGGCAAGTTGGTTCTTTCTAACCTGAAATGCTCTCACTGTTTTGTGTTAATAAATATATCTATTTTTTACATACCAAGGGTCATCAGGAGAAATTTAAATCATGTGGCTTTTCTTGATTGTGTACTATTTGCGTTTTAAATATTTGGACTAAAAGTAAATAATAGAAGGTGTCAGAATGCTCTTTTCTCAAGTGGATTGGCATCATTCTGGTCTTTACCTTCAAGACGTTTTTTAAAAGGCAAACATTAATTTAGTATATATCCACACAGACATTAAATAGAATAATATTATTGTCTGTATGACTCTGTCTGACATCTGTTGAGGCCATGTTCTGTGTTAGGTACTGAGTGGGTCGAGATGAACTAGTTGTGATCCCTGTCCCTAAAAATTTTCAACCTGGGAGTTCATAGTAAAAAATAGTTTATTAAACAATTGACCCTAAAGTTTTGAAGTTTAATTTTGGGGCAAGCATGTTTAAATCCGTTTAAAATCAAATACATCTATTTATTCATCCATTTATTCAGCACTTCATTCAGCATTTATTCAGCACTGATCTTGGCAGCTTTTCAGAAGTTATACTCCTCACATGGGTGAGCTACCTGTAATCAGTTTATTTAAATGACGGGGCTCACAGGCTTTATCTGACTGTCAGATGTTGAGATGGTCATTTTTCCATCAAGTTTCATCCTGGAAATGAAATTCTAAATTCATTCAAGTTTAACAATTCCTGTACTCATTTTTTTTTAAATTTCCCATCTTGTCCCTTTTGGCAAGTCCTGAAAGGCAGTAAGGGTATAAAGGCTTGTTCCACTTCTCTGATGAAACAGAAATGTTCCCATTCAGGGGTACAGCTGGTGGGGTCTAATGATGCTTCATCCAGAATGACTGAAAGGCCAGAAGTGAGACTCAGCCACACAGGCAGCAAGTACACAGCATTTGCTACACCAGCATCAGGGTGAGTGGCAGGCTGGAAATCGAGTCCTGCATAGCATTTGATTTTTTCATGTGTGTGTATGTCTCTGTATGGGTTTGTGTGTGTGTGTGTGTATACGTATATTTAACAGTTGCACAGCAAAAACCACCTACAATGCACAAAATTAAAACTTCGAAAGATACAAAAAAAAATGATACAGTGAAAATCCCGTTTCTCTGCTCCCCGCCCCACCACAATGCCCGGTACCCCGCCCCAGAGGCAACAAGTGTTAAGAGTATCTTACGGATCTTGGCAGAGATACTCCACCAGGGCATCACTGCCAGTGTGTTCTTTTTCCTTTCAAAGCCAAGCACTTTATTTCAGACAGTTGTATATTTTAAAGTGTCCGAATCTGCAAAGCCAGTGACAGCGGTATGTATCCCGTGTTTCCATGTTTGTCAACGAGAGCCCACGAGGAGGAGAGTGCAGCGTGGTGATGTGCCGGGGTGCCCGCACTGTCGGCCACGGTAGGGTTGCCTTAGGTGTGGGACGAGGGTGGGGCAAAGTTGAGCCAACACAGCATGAGGTGAACTTTTAAAAATAAGAACATATAATGCTTTCATGATTAAAAATACAGTTTTAATGCTGAGGCACATTTTCAAGAGGCCTACTGAGTATGTAAGTATGTACGTGTGCCAGGAGTTGGCATTTCTCTAGCCTTCAAGGTGTGACTGGTGATGCTTCTGAGGCTTTAGTGAGTTGTCCTTGGTCCTTTTCTTTGAAATAAGGATATTAAGTTGAACCAAAAATAAATTCTTAGAGGAGAGTAGCTTTTATTCAGTCCAAGGAGCCTTTACAAATAAGTCAGCCTAGAAACGGGGTGGGGGGGGTGTTAGGGTGGAGGTGGCACACGTGCTGAATTATGTAGTTTTATTTCTAGATGTAAATTCCTCTAGTGAAGGCATGGTACATTCTTTTTTTTTTTTTTTTTTTTTTTTTTTGCGGTACGCGGGCCTCTCACTGTCGCGGCCTCTCCCGTTGCGGAGCACAGGCTCCGGACGCGCAGGCTCAGCGGCCATGGCTCACGGGCCCAGCCGCTCCGTGCGGCATGTGGGATCTTCCCGGACCGGGGCACGAACCCGTGTCCTCTGCATCGGCAGGCGGACTCTCAACCACTGCGCCACCAGGGAAGCCCAGTGTATTCTTTCATACTATTACTTTCAGAATCCTCTTGGCTTAACCCACAAGGCACAGTAGAATAACCATTGGCAGTTTTTAACTGATGATGCTAATTTTATATCCTAGTTGAGGCTCCTCTTTTCCAACCTAAAGAATCACACAAAATAGGTATAATGGCTGAGAGTGTACTGGGCATGTAGCATTTCTCAAGAGCAACTTAATGGAGTATTAATGGTCAGTCTTAAAACGTAGTACTGATTTAACTGAGTGATTCCATTTCGATGAATATATCTTCTAGTAAAAACCAGTTAGTTATATACTGGGATGTTTTGCCTGGTAAAATTTAATTTCTAACATTATTCATAAATATTAGAAACATGAAGGGAATCTCAGTGTCCAAAATAGAGGAATGGTTATATCAATTTTGGCAGATAGCTCGAGCTAAGATGGTATATGACAGACTGTTACACATCAGTAACTGAAGCTTTTGAGGATTAGTTGATAACATGAGAGAGTATTTTCAAAATTATCTAAAATTTAAAAGGATGCAAATCTTCATGCCTAATTTGTCAAAAATTGTGTGTGTGTGTGTGTGTGTGTACTTGAAGGTAGTTTTTTTTTTCAAGATTTTTTCAAGGATTTTATAACAAACATACTAATGCATTTAGGATTGTGAAAATACTTTAAATAATGTTAATAAAATTGGTAAAGAGAAGAGTTATTATGGTTGGATAATTTTGCTTTTTCCTTGTAAGATATTGGTAGGAACAGTTTTCTTTATAAATGATGTCCTTCCCTCTCAGATATTCTGAGCATCTTGGTACTTTGAAGGATTCTTGGATGTTAAATGTTGCCAGTAATTGTTTTAAATTCTATTTTCATATCATACCTCTTTTATTCTTTAAAGAATCTGAAGGTGGACAAAGATAGGTGGTCATTCTTTCCTTCGGTCCAATGGAATTTTACCCTCGTAACTGCTCAGAGAATATCATTGTATCATTGGGCTTTAGAAATCTCACTGTAACTACCTTAGTTCACTTGTGTTATTCTTTTCTCTCATGGGGGTACCTTTCAGTGCTTTGCTAAGTTAGTTTTCTGCATTTTTTGTTGGTTGTTGTTTCCCAGCTTTGTTTTCTATTGTCAGGGAAACTAGCTTATTATTTTCAAATTTTATTAGATTTCCAAGCAAATCATTGAAAAGCCACAGGGAGACCTATGGATGTTTGATAAAGTGTTGTTCAGTGTATACATGTGTTTGGTATTCATGACCCTTAGTTTAACTGTTCATAATACACTCACTGTGGATTAATTATGTTATAAGTCAGGGATAAGTGGCATTTGTGTATGTCTGCTCTACGAATGTGAATCGATAAAATATATGACTACACATCCTGGGGGTTATATAAACTACAGGTCTCTCTCTCTGTGTGTGTGTGTGTGTGTGTGTGTGAGTGTGTGTGTGTGAAATCATAATTCAGTGTGCTTGAAGTTCAAAGTCAGGCAGCGGCAGTGGAGTAAGTTGCAAAATAGCCCTTTCCTTGAAGACAGTGTGCTTTAGTACGAAACGGAACTCTTAATGTCAGTTTTATGTTTCTATTTGACAGAGTCTAAGGTTATGGAAACGACTGTAAAAATAATTTGTCTGAAAGAAGTCTGGATGCAGAAATCTAATAGAGAAAATATTTGAGAATATGGTTCATCAGCAAGTACAACAGATACACTTCTCTAAGCGCCACGTGGCATGGATCAAAGCATCCAATGACCTGGATCCGTGTGGCCCAATCATTACCTATTGATTGGAAGGAACCCCACGGGAGGATTAACCCCTTCATGTTCATGCCAAGTTTTCTTTCACTCTTGGTGTTAGTAATTTTAGGGATAGAATCTTCCTGCCACTCTTAGCTTTTTTTTTTTTTTAAGTTAATCATCTACTTGGATACATTTGTCTTTCTCAATTATTTTATTCTAACTTATTTAATTGCACTCTTCTTTGCTTGATAAACTTAACCGGTGAAAAGATTATACAATTTTGGGAATACTGTTTGTGGCAGAAGGGGGGAGAAAAATATGTAATATTCTGGGTAGAAAACAGTGAGAGAATCTCAAAATCAAGTACAGATTTTATCATTTTCATTAGGTAGATTAAATGATAAGTTGTAGCCTTTTAACGAATCTTTTGCAGTCTGAGTAGAGGGGTTTGCCTCTCACAAAAGCCTGTCAAGCACTTTTCATACGTGGTGGTACATTTATAATATTGGACTGTTCACATTTTGAAATTTAACTCTTGCTGTAAGTAGAGTGCCGTGCAAAAGTAATTCGTAAATTCCACAGGAAGAGGAAAGCACAGATTGGTTCACCTTTGGCCACGTGGGCTGCCTCCTCTTACCTTGTATGTCTGGTGGGATGGTTCTGTGCAGCCAATTTATTCTCTTGTCCTCTGTGTGTTTTCTTTCAGTTTGTCCCATGAGGAGCATCCCCATAGCCATCCTCTGTATGGACATGGCGTATGCAAGTGGCCTGGCTGTGAAGCAGTGTGTGAAGATTTCCAATCATTTCTAAAGTAAGAATGATTTGATATTGCTTTCTTCTCTTACGTAGCCGTCACCTCCCACTCTTCGTACTTTTCCTCACGAAGTGCCTTTTTGATGGAGAGTTTCACACCACCATTTTGAGGGTCGACTCTAAATCACCACGTGTAGCAGTGTCACAGGAATAGTTACAAAGTCTATTGAGGGTTGCCTTGTAAAGGGGGAAGGATTTACATCCAAGGGCATTTTTGATCCTCTTAGTAAGATCCTGTGTTTACTTATTTTCTCAGAATGGCAGTGATTAAGTAAAAATTCTCCCAATATTAAACGTGCACTAATTCAGTTTTCGCTTTTATTCACATCCCTACATATTAAATCAATGACATACGCCCTAGCTCTAGCTTTATAAAATTGGTGTCAGCTCCTGGCCACTAATAGCTTGGTGATTGGGCCTCTTCTTTGGTTCTTCACAAATGACTTGATAAACGTAAGAAACGGATGCCCAGGAAAAGCTACCTGTCTGATTCTTATCTTTCTGCATTGGTGTTGACTTCTGTTCAGATTCTTGTCCTTATAGGGAGGCGAGAGTAAGTTTAATTCCTACAGTTAAAGTGTGACTAAAACTTGGGTTATCCCATTTGAATCTGTACCACTGATAAAGCATCCCTGTAAGTCAATGGTACGTTCATCCTCTCCTAGCCGAAGTGAAACGCTTCTGCACGAGGTGTTAACGTTTCCCTCATCTACGGTTCCTTTAAAAATATCGAGACGAAACCACCCTGCATTATTGACATCACATAAATATATTCATAGTATCAGTGAATCATTGATGTATGGAGTGAATATAATACTACATTATATTTAATAGATTTATCTATCACGCAACAAGCAAACGTGCACTTGTAAAACTCCTGTATATATAGGTGCGTGACGGTTTGCAAAGTGGGTGTCGGGACTGGGGGCAGTGGGGAGTCTTTGCCTCTGGCTTTTCTGTCTCATTCAAGCCCCAGGAAATAGAGGCGGGCTGATTTAACATGCAGGTCTCTGGTTTTGTGCGGTCTTTCTATTATTAGAACAATCTCTGTATCTTTCTTTATGGACCTGGGTACAAATATTTTAATAAAGCCACCCTTAGAGATATATCTCGTGCTACCTGCAAGCGCTTTTGGTGAATATCATTTTTTTGATTAATGAATGGGCGTCTGTGAATCCATTGTAGAGCTTCCCCGCTGTAATATTTTACTTCAGGAGCATTATGTGGTCCTTAAAAACGGAAGTACGTAAAATTTTTTAAAAAGATATATTTTACATTGTTCCTAAATATTAATACTCAAGAGCAGTGATACTTTATCTTAAATTAAGCAACAGTCCATTATAATTATGATGATTCTAGTTAGTGCTATTGGGCTTTGTTCTCTCATAAATCCCTCATTGTAGAATCTTTGTTTTGTTGCTTCCTGATCACTTGACTAATTGTTTTTAGATAATGAGACAAAAAGATCTTGGCAGAAACCACGTTTAAATTCTGATCTCACCTTCCGCCCCAGTGCTACCTTTGATAAATATCTCGGTGCTAATTTCACTCCTCTATAGAATGGCTAGAAGACATCTGTAAATATGATTTATTTTATAAAGTCTCCAGAACTATAAAATTGCTGTCAACGTTTTTGGTGACATGTATCAGTTTTAGAGTCATGAGGGAAAAAGGCATTTTTCCGATTGGTCACTCATAAATGTTTGTTAGTAGGCAAAGTATTTCCACTCTAATCCTCAAAGCTTAGTTCCATTTATTACGCGAGCTGGCATTAGGGGTGTGTGTGTGTGTGTGTGTGTATGTGTATGTGTATGTATGTATATGTATGGGGGGGACAAATATACCTCCACAAAAAGACAGCACACTTCCAAACTACATCGATTTCTAAAGAAAAGAATCTGAAGATCATCAGAATTAGAACCTAGCTTGATTCCTTTAAAAAAGCCCTTTTCTCTTCTAAGGATATTAGGAGTCTGGCTCTTGTGTAGGAAACCACCTATTTAGTTTCCACTTTTATTCATGTCTCTATTATTTATTGTGGTTTTGCACATGACATGGCATTTTTGCTCAGTGGAATTGGAATGCTCACTATGATCCTGCAACTGTTGCTTGTTTATTTCGTAGTACTTATTTATTGACATATATTTGGCCAGAAGACTTCTGTTTGCAAGCTATAGAAATCCAACTTTAATTGGCTTAAGCCAGAAAAAGCGGGGGATGGTAATTGGCTCCTATAACTAGGAGGTTTGGTGGTACCGCTGGCTTCAAGCATGACTGGACCCTGATGCTGGAACAAGGTTATTGGAGTATCGGTTCATTGTCCCTTAGCTCTGTTTTCTTCTTTGTTGCCTTCATTCTCAGGCTCCTGCCCAGTGGAACTGAAGAAGACAGATTTACCTGCCATAGGTTTATCAATCCCAGAGTGTATCTCTTCCAGTAGTTCCAGGAAAATGTCCTCAGCAGACTGTCATTGGCCCACATTGAGTCATGTGTTCTAGTTTTGAAGCAATCACAGTGAGGCAGCCAGGCTTAAGTCACATGCCCACCTTCGGAGCAGCAGCAGAAGTTCACCCCACAGGAGCCACGTAGGGGCTGGGGATGAGAGACTTGGTTCACAAAAGTAAAAAATGAGTCTTGCAAACCAGCCAAGGGGAAAGTAAATGCTGAATAAGAAAAAAAACCTCTACAACTCAGAGTTCTCTTGGTGCTTTCCTGAGTTTATCCGTTGATCTGCAGTCTGTGACAACTTCAGGATTTTGAGTTTCTCCTACAGCATGATTTCAGCTGTGGGAAATTCAGAGTTGTCTCCAGGTTTCAAGATCTCGCCTAGAGTAGTGGAAAGTAAGTTAGTCTTCTTGTGAACTCGCATCTCCCACGTGTGTGCTCTGTCTAAAGGGTAATCACATTGGCTTTAGTGAAACCAACTTTGCTTTCCATTGAGCTGGACTGAGAGAGCTGCCATATACTTCTTGTGGTTCAAACAAAAGCCACATGGCCTCTTTGAATGACATCATAGTGGAGTCATTATTATCGGGAAGTGATGTTTCAAACATTTCTTCTCAAACTGCCAGATTTGTAGACGCTGAAAGCACCTCTTTCCTGGGCCCAAGAGTGGGCCATTATCCCACTTTAGAGGTTTTCTCTTATGGTTTTAGCAAATTGATACCAGTGGTGCTTAGATTCTCAAGGCAGTCTTACTCAGCAAATGTAGTATTGCTCTGCCTTTGATTTAGGTGTTGCTTCATAGGTTTCTTGTTTTTCTCACCTAAAAATCCCTGATTCTTCTAAATCCCCTGATTTTACACTCCCCTGGTAGAGCCCTGAACTGTGCAGCAGGCACAATTCCAAGTACTTTATGTATATAACTCGTTTAATACAGCCACCTTCTAGTGGAATTACTGTAGTATTACTCTTGACCTATGGTTAAGGAAACTAAGGCACAGCAAGGTTAAGCAGTTTTCCCAAGGTCACACAGCTAATAAGAGGTGGAGTCAAGATCCAAACCCAGACAGTATGGCTTCATAGGACTTGCTCTTAACTGTTCTATAATACCGCCTGGTTAGAAGCAGCTCATTTTATTAACTGTGTGCTCTCTGCCTAAGGCAGTAGGTATAAAGGAAGCTTAGAAGAAAGGCAGAATGGGTAGTGAAGCTACTTGCTAGGAGTGCATACTTTGAGCTCAGTGTCAGCACGTGTGTTTTGGGACGATAGTAATAACTACCTCTTGGGGTTGTGAGAATGAAAAAGGTACCTCGTGTCAAGTGCCTGGCCCATAGCAGGCACTCTCGAAAAATATAAGTACTTCTTTTCTCGTCTACTTAAGTGTATTTTTTTTAATTAATTAATTAATTATTTTTAATTTTTTTGGCTGTGTTGGGGCTTCATTGCTGTGCGGGGGCTTTCTCTAGTTGCAGTGAGTGGGGGCTGCTCTTCTCGTTGCGGGGCATGGGCTTCTCATTGTCGTGGCTTCTCTTGTTGCGGAGCAGGGGCTCTAGGCACGCGGGCTTCAGTAGTTGTGACACTCGGGCTCAGCAGTTGTGGCACACGGGCTCTAGGCGTGCGGGCTTCAGTAGTTATGGCACGCAGGCTCAGTAGTTGTGGCTCACGGGCTCTAGAGCTCAGGCTCAGTAGTTGTGGCACATGGGCTTAGTTGCTCCGTGGGATCTTCCCAGGTCAGGGATCGAACCCGTGTCCCCTGCATTGGCAGGTGGATTCTTAACCACTGCACCACCAGGGAAGCCTGCCTTATGTGTATTTTTAAAAGAGAAATAATCGAAACTATCCAAACATGGCTGACCTCGTAACTAGGGAAGAGGTGGTGATATGTGATAAGAGCTTTGATATGTCAGAAGAGACCATTCTTTAATATAATTTTTAACCAGAAATTTCTGGTAAGAAGTCCTACACAGTCGAATGTGATCTTAGGGCAAGGGTGGCAAACTTCTTCCATAAAGGATCAGATAGTAAATGCGATGGGCTTTTGCAGGCCATCCAGTCTCTGAGACAAGCACTCAGCTCTGTCATCGTAGCACAGAAGCAGCCATAGGACCCTCTGTAAGGACTGGGTGTGGCTGTGTCCCTTGGACCAGTTTGCTGACCTCTGACCTAGGGTACAGTTTTTGGTGTCATTATGTTCTTAGCTGAGCCACATTCTTGCATTCTCTGGGCATCATCGCTCTCCTGGGTTATTTTAGTGTGGATTCACAGAGCCCTCATTTTTATTCATATTGGGGGAGAATATCCATGCCTGCCTTGCCCTGCTACTTCATGCAACTAATTGCAGTTTTTTTACTTGCCTGGGTTTGTGTTCTTCCACCTGGTTTTCAGGGTTCAGTATGAAAGAACAGAGTGACTTGGCTTGGTAACTGTTTTCCAGTCTTCTGTTGCTCAGGCTAGGAAGCTGTAACTTTTAGAGAGGCCAAGATCAGTTGTTCAGGATGAAAATCCCATGTGACAATAAAATGCCACTGTTGACAGAGAGAGAGGTGAAAAGAAGGGAGGGGGGACTCACAGGTCTCAAAATGTGGCCTCTTTTTTTTTTTTTTTTCCCTCCTGAGGGAAGAAGTATCATAACTGTTGGTCAATCAAAACCAGAGATTTGACACTCTTCTGTGATCATTCTGCAGTGTTCGTTCCCAAGGTGAGGGGATACCACAGGGCCCTTGATTTCAAAGATAAATACTGTACAAATAACCATCCTGTTGTCTTTCCCTCCCAGCCAACAGAGGGGTGCTTTATCACAACCAGCAGGTACCCAGTCTATTGTGTGCATTTATTTCCCTGTTTCTTCTCCAAACAAGTTGCAGTTTTAGCGCTGATTATTTTTTTTCTAATCTATGCGCCGTTAAATGATCATGTGACAGTGGTGTTTGTTGGAGGAAACTGACGCCAGCAGGTACTCAGGGCTAACTCTAATGCAGCCCGCCAGCCCTGCATTGCTCGGAATCCTCCGATAACAGCCAAGCAGAAAGAAGCCCAGTACCACCCAGATAGGTGAAGCTCAGGGTGTCCTCCTGTCCTCTCCCCACTTAGATCAGGTTTTTTTCTTTTTTAACCAGGTTGAAGACACGGTCCTCGCCAATAAAAACAGGGATCTATAATTCTTCCCCTTTGCTTTTTGAAAAAGGGCCCATACCATTCTTTGGCAAGGTGGCGAGTGGATCTGAAGGCTAAATCATGACCACATTTTCCTGTTTCTGACTTAGAATGTAAAATCAGACACAGACCCCATAGTTTCACAAATACCAGTTCCTCATGTGTGTTTGGGAAAAATATGTCCATTTCCCCTAGTTTTTCTTTTCGACAGTCACTTGCAGAACATCTAACAAAAGTATAATTTGGGCCCTTGCTTGATAGCCGTTTGAAAGAAATTGGGGTGTTTTCTTTTTTTTTGTCTGTCTGTTTCTGTTTTTATCTTCTGGTTATTGCTCATGGAGAGAAGCCCCATGCCAGACAATCAAAACCCAAATTCCTTTGCATGTTAGTCAGATGTACATTACTTTTTAAAGCCAAAACAAATTTTATATGTGCTGTCATAGAAGACAGGGAGGATAATGTCACGAGGAAATGCCCAGTGGTGGAACTTCGACCCTTTCAAAAAGGTCGAGGGCTGGAGACAGCAGAGGACATTTATTTCATCACTAAATTCACTTTAAAAAAAATTTTTTTTTTTCTCTCTGAATTTCACTTCTGAAAACTGTGAAGAGTTTTATGTGCAAGAAACTCCTAAGTGCTGCTCTGTAATGTTTTCACAAGTGTTTTTATCATGGTAACATCTTGTTTACTTTAGTTCCCGGCCTAAAACTACTTGGAACATGTTAAGAAAACATTTCAAGAAAGCCTCCACAAAGAGGCTTTTGTTTTCACAGCCACCGCGAGGCTGCAAGGATCACAAAGGTGTTAACTTTCAGCCCCTTAAGCACTTCCACATGAAATTCCAGCACCAATGTTTGTGGTTTTGGAAAAACAAAGTGTACGTTAAAGAAACCAGGTATATGCTAATACACGTCGAAGGAGGCCGGATATCATAAATTGTTCCAAACCCATTCGTGGCTCTGGGTTTGCACACCTGGATGTTCTGCAGTGAAATTACCTCTGGGGAGTGTGGGAGAGCACATGGAGGGGGACTGATCTTCTAGAAGGTGGACATATGCAAATGTGATTGTAGCCTCCCCATCTCAATCACCGGAACTGGGGGAGGAAATTTTCCCCCATCAGAGCCCAGGTGACAAGTCTTGGAGTTGTCCACAATGAGTTTAATATGTTTCTGGATTTGACTTTCCCACTTACCGTGCCTTTTTGAGTTGTTTGACTGAGGAAGATCAGGTGGTACCAAAAAAACATCCTTTTCCCCCTTGAAATGTCTCTCCTTTCACCTTTCTGACACTGTTCAGGAGTTCAAGACCTTTCCAAGTACTCAGAGGTCAGGGTGGCCTAAATACCACAGTGCCCTCTAGTGATCTGTAGAATGTTCGATAGAAAAGTTGAGACAAGTTTGCCAGAGATAACAGGCCCAGTGCCATCGCCTTGCTCCAAAAGCAGCAAATAACATCGGAACGCATTGTTTCTTGCAGCAAACAGATTTTAGTCAGAAATGCAAATGAAATTTAATTTTTCCTCGTAGGCTTTGAAGGCATTAGACAAATTTTTGACTGTCTACTCACGCAGTCCTGCACGTCACTGTCTGTGTACGCAGCGCATTGTACCACTGCAGAGACAGTGCTGTGTGTTCTTATATTTTAAGAGCCATTACTAGCCTAGGTGTTTCACGTGATCACTTCCGGCATGTAATTAGAAGGCATCGCTGAAAAGACAGGGGGATTGTCTTTGCTCCACACTTTTATTGACAGTGTCTACCATATTACGGCCATGTCTAAATGGTAAAATTTATTATTAGCAGTAGTGTCACAAAAGTCTGAGACAGCGATTTTCCTTTCAATAAAAGTAGTTAAAAACCTTTTAGAAAATCCATAATTTTGATTGCTGGTACTTCATAAATGTATAACTGGTACTTTTTAGCTGTCTCTTTAGGGAAAAATGAGTTTTATCACTTGCAGTACCTGGGTTAATGAAATTGTGTGTTGGAATTTAGCCAGGATGAAAGATGAGATCATTCCAAGATACTAATATTGGCAACAGGTCTCATAAAAAGCTCTGACTCTTGAGTGAAGTATCATTCGATTTTTTTAAATTATTATTATTATTTTACTTAAACTGAGGGATTAAGCTCATTGTCATCTTCAAAGTTTCAGTGCTGGCGAGATTCTCATTTGGCCTCCCATTCGAAACCCAGCGACCTAAAAACCTGGACCGAGCCAAGAGAAACAGAGAAATGTCCATCAGTGCCTCGTCGAAGAATTTCCTTGCTTCAAATTTCAACTCCAGTTCCTGTTGAGCCCTTTACAAATCACGACTCTCAGCTCAAATTTGAAATAATGCTGCCTTTTTCCCCGTGTTCCTCCTGTGTTTGATTGTTTGTGGATATTAACTGTCCAGGAAATCCCATACTTACAGATATAAATCCAGAATGATCTTGTTTTTCCGCAGCCAGCCCAGGATGTATTAGACAGTTATGATGATTTGTTAATTTTGGTGACCTGTATTTATTTTATGTGCGCTGTATTCTTTGAGGGTGGAATCAGCTGTTGAAATAGTCTCGTCTCTCACACACAGAAAGG